>NC_042494.1:147001255-147005924 GCF_005508785.2 Acyrthosiphon pisum
CCCCCCCGATATCCACCACTGCGGCAGTATATTTAGGAAATCGTTTTTGGAAATTCTCGAGTAGAATTGTTAAACTGAATTATATGACTTGGTGTAAACATGTTGTATTATATTATATTAAAATAACTGCATGACTGGAGGTAATAATAAGTGAACGATATAAATCTATATAACAATACAACTGCTATGGCCAATGAAACCATTTTTAAATAAATTAATAATCAGCTCTTAATTTTGCACGATTGTATTCTAAAACGATTTTCAAATTCTCGGAGGACTGTAAAAATCTTATATAATTTCTAGACTTTTTTTCGTTGGAAATTCATAGCAGATGTTTTTAAATTTGAATACACACTGCATGGTAGGTTTCCTTTTATTTGATAATTTAAATTTAAAAGTTTAAAATTAAATAAATTGGGATGGTGGTTAAATGGAAAATGCTGTTGGTATTGTTCAAATTTGTATTGCCATTTAACTTGCATTCAATGCATTGTGTTTATTTGTGTGTGATGATTTTTTTTTTTAGGTACCTCACAAAAAAAAATATTTTCCTTTGGTTTATTTAGTCAACGTACGCGTTACTGCGCTGTAATACACAAACCTGACCGAATCCATATCATATTTTTTTAAAGATAAAACTTTGATATTGGCAAAGATTCAAAGCGCGAAGCATTAATACTACTAAATAAAGTACTGTATAAAGGTTTATAAAGCTTATATTGTGAGTGTCGGACATTGTCAACACAAAAGTACGAAACACACAACTATGTACAGTATCTACATCATTCATGTGGGTACCTAAATGAAGTATTGATGTATATAATGTGTTTTTAGTTCAGAAATTGTTATTTATAAAGTAAAAACAAAACACGGAGCATATAGTCAAACATGATAGTATAATGTTATACTTCTGCAGGAATATCCTAGTCAATTGGAAATGGCTGTTCACGTAGCGTATCTATACCTTATATCTAAACCGTGTTACTTTTGGAAATGTAATTTTCTAAAGTCTAATTAAAAATAATGTATATTATTTGGTAAAAATCAACCAATTTTAAGAAAAAATCAACTCTTACCTAGTATAACATATAGGTATATTATATTTGTTTTTTACAATTTTATTTGATTTTCAATTATTGTAATCAAATTAATATAAATAAATAGGTAGGTACGTCATACAACAATGTATTATAATGATAATTCTATATTTTATAATTGTATTAAAATGTATATCAGGTATATTATGGCTAAGTTATGCTGTAGCCAAATCAAGAGTTTTAATTGCATATTTTTACGATGATATTTTTCGGTAGCGCCTTTTTCCTTGCTCGCGCTATCTATATAATCTAGTGATAGTAAATCAAATATAATATTACTACGTCCGATGACTCAGTGGCCCCTAAACAAGTGGATATACTGTAAGGTATAGGTACTGATAGTTTGAAATATATTTTATTATGACATTACGTTCAACATATTCACTACACGACAGAGTATTTATAAGTGACTGATGTGTGTGTTCTATATAATATTGTCAAATACCTGTACCACTGGCGGGAAGAGTACTTTAATTTTAATATTAAGCCATACAATGAGATAACATATGATCGTCATCAAAGTGTAGTGTTTTCCATCAAAATATTCTCAAACGAGTCTTGAAATTTCATTTTCATTGTTTGAAATGTAGCGTATTTTATCGATAAATCGATTATTACAATTGTAGGTGTGTACAATATATTATGCATACTACTGCTTAATGTGTATACCTATACATTCGTGTTGATTCAGTGACGGTAAAAATTGTTTTATTATTAAAATAAAGTTTAATATTATATTATAGAGTTTAATATTTAAGTGGATCGAGTACAATATAATAATATATATATATACATAGTTACTTACAACTATATTATGATAATAACTTATTCAAAATGTCAAATAAATATCATAATATCCTAACTAATATACCTACATAAATGCACGATCATTACAATGTTATTCAAATATTATATTTAAAATAATATGACAAGACAGATATTGTCATATTAACAATATAACTTATGAGTATATTATTATGACTTATAAGTAATAAAATATATTATTTTATGGTTTGATTGAACACCATTTAAAAAAAAATAATTCAAATCTACATTGAACCAATATAGGATGTTCATTAATAATATCTCCAAAAATAAAAGTATGTATAATATAATATAATATTCAATATTGAGGAAAAAAAATTTAAAAAATGATATTATATTATTTATATATCTTGTGGTTTTAATAGGTATAAATTATAATTATACAATGTTATATTAGGCATGTCAAAATATATTATGATAATAATTATTATACATTTATATATTATTAAGCTATCTATAATATCCAATATATCCGTACATAATTATCTCACAGGCTTAAGCTAATCAGCAGTACTGGACTGTATCTAATATATTATTATGACCCGACAGACGCGGATCACATTCGAAAATACATATATATATATATATTACAAACAGTTTAAACCGTAATATTAGATTTAATGCTTTTGGGATATTAAATAGTAACCACGAAACGAACTAAATGATTTATCGTGATGAATAGAACGCACTTAATTGGATTCAAAACAATTTCACTCACAACGTAAATAATTAGGACATTGGTTTCCCTAAAATCTGCGAAAATGTAACGGATGAAGTAGATTACGTCTGTGGAAAACAACTACATAAATTATTATTTGAGTGGCTAATAAAGTATAAATTAATTACATTTTAAACGTCTTATATAATACATTTTAGTTATATTATCATATACTTTTGAATGTTTTATTTTGAAAACCTTAAATAATATAAATTATAATGACTAATAATTTATGAATGTCAGCCGTCGAAGAAAAGTATAAAATATAATATAATAATATAATAGTCCAGCGGATAACCTCTTACAGTCAACAACCTCCTTGTCTACTTTCGTAACCATAGTATGGAAGCTATAAAATGCCTAGGAATGTCTGACAAGCCTTTTACGTAGCTAATATTTATTTTCTTGTAAGCTAATAACCTAGTATAGTTGAGGCTGAACCAAGAATAAAAATAAAACAAATATATTAGTGTTAAGAAGACGCTATACCCACATGCATTTGTTGGGTCCGTCTTACACACGTACGACATAGGTGGTAAATTTTCGTTCACTATATAGTTTCGATAGTGTGCCGATAGTTTTAGAGCTAGTGAATCGACCTGTTATCAAACAATTAGACGAAAACTTTATCCGTGCTTAAGGTATGCTCGATATTTTAATTTTCAAGCATGATAATATGATCATTTTTGATTTTTGATATTTTACATATCCATATTTTGCTTGAAAATGAAAATACTAAATAATCACCATGGCTAAAGCACAGATAATATTCTTACCTAAAAGTTTGATAACAGACTCTAATTCACTCTAATATCAAAACTAACAGTACGCTATTGACGGAATGCTACCCATGTGGTAGTTGTCCACATGGGTAGCATTCTTCTTTTGCCAATTAATTTTGCTATTTGTCATTTGATTTCGATCGATTCCACGTTGATTAGTTTTCAATATGATGCCAAATTTGTCTTATAACTAAGACTTAAATTTAAATTTAAAATTGTTTAGCTTTTGGCTTATGTTATGTACTATAGTGTGCTCGTCATATATGTTATTTATAAACACAAGAATATGAGATGTATAGATAATATAAGCATTTCCCTGGCACAGCCCACCCCCTAATTTTTGATTCTAAACAAGGGCTTTCAAAGGTTTGATGAAAATGACTTCAAACACAAATAAACTAAAAGAAATTAAAACATCAATCGACCCATGGAAAACTTCTCCACCCTCATCCAGGCACGAAAAAGTAGTTACCACAAGAACTCGGATTGGACACTCCCGTCTAACACACTTGCATCTCATTACAAAAGAAGACAACCCGACCTGCGAACTCTGTGACAAAGTGCTGACAATTAAACACGTCACACTTGAATGCCCCAAGTTCATCTGCTCCAGACAAATTCTCGGAAACCCACTAACAATGCAACAGGCACTTGGAGAAGAGAACACCTAAAACATATAAATTTTTTTCAAAAACATAGGCTTAGCAAAACTAATTTAGAAAAATGATTATTAATTAAATATTTAAATGTACATATATCCTATAAACTCCCTCTATTGTTAAACATAATGTATCCCCATAGTTGCAGTAAGACTAATATCTAATATCACTACTATTTTGTAATTTTTACAGGCTAATAACCTCAGGAGTTGAAGCCTTATTTAAATAAATAAAAAAAAAAAAACATAAACATTTTCTTGATAACATAATTTTGTGTATATTAATATATTTTATTAAGTTGTAAATTATATATTATGCGAGTTGCAATTATAAATGTTTTTAATAAAATTAATAATTTTAAATTACAAACTGACAATTGTTATGTTTTAATGTTATATAACTTATGATATATTATATGAAGGTCATGTACTCATATTCACGTATTATGACATTCAATTGATATACGATATAAAAAAATATATTTGTTAAATTATTAATTTGAGATGAGTATAGTTTAAATTAGTAAATATTAGTAAAGTAAAAGTAAAATGGTAACAGTGTACATTATGATAAAATTTCAATAAAATT
>NC_042494.1:147005974-147020439 GCF_005508785.2 Acyrthosiphon pisum
GAGGCACCTAAATTAGGTACAAAATATTCAAGTTATTAACACGAAATTAGCTCTGCTGAACGTAAATTTGTTATATCATATGTTGTACACTAATTATACAAAGTAGCCATATTTCAGGGCTTTAGACTCGGCCCTTATAATAGTTAATAGATAATAAAAATCGAATCTACAGTAATTAGACAGGAAAATAAAATGGAAATTTTTAAAAACCATTCCAAAAACCAAAACCGAAAATTTTCTAAAACCGTTCTTTAAACCGATAAAATATTTGAAAAACCTTTTTTGAAACCGAAACCAAAACCAAAAAATTTAAAAAACCGCTCTTAAAACCTAAACCAAAACCAGAAAATTTAGAAAACCGTTCTCAAGAACTAAAACCTTAACCGTTAAAATTTGAAACGGTTTCGATCCCTGCTTCAAATGATACCTGTTGATCATAAAATATTTTATAAATAACTGTTATTTTCACAATAATAAATTATCAATCAAATTATACAAAAGCAGGATAGTTTTTAAATCAAAACTTTTATACCTGTTGTCTTTTTGTCATTATTTTTACAATTTAATTTCCTATTGTGACAATAAAATAGTAGTCCCTCACCTGTTTTGTATTTATTTCAAGTATGCATTTTTTTTAAATCACATAATACAAATAACTTACAGCGATTAACAATGTAGAAGTTACGTCTAACTTACAATTTTTTTTTTTTACAAGCATAATATTTGAAAAAAATAATAATTATAATTTGAAATTAAATCCCTCTATTTAAATGTTGACTTAATTTTTTATGAAATTATGATTAATAACTTATTTTAACATTATAAATAAATATATAAATAATTTTTAAAAACATTTTTTTTTTTTTTTAATTAAAATATAATATTTTATTCTGTGTAAAATTGCATTAGGTATATTCATTATATTTCATTATATTAAAATAATATTATTTATTTCGTACATTATAGCTTCAATGTCCATTTGTAGATAAAAATGTATATTGAAGATAGAAAATAATTTGGATTTCTGAAACCAAAAATTAAATTACTTTCAAAATATAGGTCTACAAGAAATGAACTAATTTATTGTAAGTTATACATTATTAATTGCTATTATAGTCATATATGATGGTAAGTATTAATAAGTTTTATAATTTTTCTTATTGGAGATAATAGGTAAAAAAAATGTTTAGAATGGTACTGAAAATTAAAATTACGATTTCCTTATAACGAGTTGTTATATATAAACAAAGTTATCGTCCGTTCATTTTATTACAAAATTGTACCAAAACCTTGAAAAAAGTTTGTAAAAATTGTGTCAATTAGTGTTTTGGAGTGGCATAGATAAAATATAGTTAAGTATTCTGTTTCAAGTCTGAAAATTATATTTAAATTAATTATGTTCACATTCAAAAACTACAATACTATTACTAATTTCTATATTGAGTGATTAGATAGATGAATAGCACCTTACGCTAACGAGTAATGACTATTTTATATTAATTTATTATGCTAACATGTAAATTGATCATATTGTGACAGTTTATTGATCTCAATTCCAAAAAATTCATTATCATAATATAAATAGTTTAAGTTGTATATTATTGTAAATAGCTATTACGTTGACGACTAAATATCGACGATGAAAAGCCTCTTTCTAACGTATAATTGATGATAATATTATAGTAACTTAAATGTATATAATTTATTTTTCATATTCTATATTTTAATCATTTGTTAGCCAAATATTATACAAATTCACCATGTATAAACCTATTTATATTTTGTATTCAGAATCAATGCAAAGTAAGTCATTTTGTGTTATTTATTATATTCCGAATTTGTGTAATAAACAATAAATTATACCTAACTTTAAATGATACGTGTTGATCGCATAATATATTTTATAAATTACTGTTGTTTTCACATTAATACATTTTCAATCAAATTACACAAAAGCTGGATACTTTTTAAATCAAAACTTTCATACCCGTTGTATTTTTGTCATTATTTTTTCTATTTAATTCCAATTGTGACAGTAAAATCATACCCCCTTATTTTGAATTTATTTTAAGTATGCTTTTTTTTTCAAACCCTATAAGATAAATAGCCTATATAGATTAATGATACAGTTTGTACATCTAACTTATGTTAATGATTAGCAATTTTTTTTTACAATCATATTTGAAAAAACAGTTCCCTCTATTGAAAATTTTGATATAATTTTTACGAAGTTATAAATTATAATTAATAACTAATCAATTGTTATTATAATCTTTTGTAGCTAATAATAGTAAGTATAAATATTTTTAAAAACATTTTTTTATTAAAATGTATTATTTTATTTTGTGCGAATTTTCAATATTATATTATTATAATAGTAGGCACTTTGCCCATTATAAATTCAATATCCATTTGTAGATGAAAATTGACATTGGAGTTAGAAAATAAGGTGGATTCCTAAAACCAAAAATTAAATAACCTACAAATGTGCATCTCACAAAATAATAGGGGTATATTTACATATGCACAAAGGTAGTCAATATTTTTAATATTCTCACATCGTTATTCATAAACGTGTGTTACCGATAGAGGAAACCAAATTTTAAGATGGGCAAACAGTTTACAATTTTAAAATACTCATAACTCGCTTTAAAATTAAAATACAATAAAAATCCTATGTCCTTATCTAGATAATATTCTTATCTTTAAATTTTATAAGAGGTCAATACCTTCTAATTTTTGAACTAACTGAGATAAATGTGCTCTGCTGAGCATAAAAGTTGCTATGTTACGCACTTGTAAGACAGAGACAACAAATGTCACTATAACGTCCCCTTAATCACTTTGAATACAACTATAAAGTTCATGTATTGTATTAATAACAATGGTATTACATTTTTTTTTGCAGAGGCGATTGGTAAATAAAATTTATGTTTATTGTTATATTTTCACAAGGGGTAGGCCTAACAATGTGCCTTCACGAAATCCTCCATTATTTTCACCAGATATTTGGTCAGTTTCCAATCGTGTTAGATCAGAACTTCCGAGAACAACTAATACAGCTGAATCGTGGCATAGAAAGTTAAATCGACTTACATCTCCTCATCCAGGTAAAAATTATATTTTTTATATTTTTTTTTTATAAATATTTTACTTCATATATTTTATTCAGGGCTTCACAAATTTATTACAATCGTGCAAAATTCAATCTGAAACAGAATCACAGATTGAAATGTTAATATCCGGTCATCAAATAAAGAAAAAGAAATATGGTGTGGACCGCAATATGAGATTGCAATCAATTCAACAGCGAATAATCGACAATCCTAAATATTGTAAATTGGAGTTTTTAAAAGCAATTGCATATAATTTAAGTTTTTAATTATTGTCTATTGATTTATAACTGCATAGGTATATTTTTCCAAATATTTGTTTTTAATTGTATGTTTATTAATTTTTATAATATTAGATAGATTTTTAATTTAAATAAATAATTTTCGTACATACAATTTTTCGAACATATATTTTTCGAACAAATAACTTTTCTAACACTCGTCATTCGAAAACATGACCTTCGAACATATGACATTCGAAGACATGTACCCCACCCGTAAAAATTGCAAAAATGTGCAAACTATTTTAGAAATTCATAAAAATATTTTTTTTTAAATCTAATATTTTAAAATGTAACACAAGATTTCTCATACGTTTGTATACCTTTATCAAAAAAAAATGTCCATATGTAAGTCGAATTACATTTTTAAGAGCGTTTGAAGTTAATATTTTTACATCATCGCATATTCACTCGAAGTAGCAATTTTCTTATTTTATTGTAATTCAATAAAAAATAACTGTAGATACATGGACATTTCACTGAATGTTTATATTTTCATTTTCTATACATTTTTGAAAATATTTTTACTCTTTTTGAGCGATTTACGGACATTTTCAGTTTAATAATCGTATTTGATAATTATTTTGTTGTTAAAAAGTTATAAAATGTTCAACTTTTATAGATAATGATTGAAAATTTAAAATAATAATGTTCTACGGAAATAGGTTATATTATATAAATTACTTTATTCACAATCATATGATCAAATATACTTAGTATCATAGTAATAACTAATATCATAGGCTGACTGACCGTCTTCGCTTAGAATCGTTTTTCTTATACGAGTACAATATTATAGTGTTGGTCGAGTGCTCGACTTTGGAAAAATTTTCAAGTCGAGTTCGAGTACTCGACTCGACTCAACTGAATTTTTTTTAGACTTGTAAATACGATTACTCGCTTTGAGTCGAGTACTCGTGTAATTATTTTTATTATTAAAAATACTATAAATAGTAATTTATTGAAAAATAAATGTTAAAACTATAAATAACTGAAAGAAGGTGATACATGATAGTTTAGACTGTTTACAATAGTTTTATAATTAATTATATAACTGTATGAAAGAAAATATAATATTTTTTAATACAATTTTAAATTAATACAATTTAAAATACTCGACCATTTTGTCGAGTACTCGAATTTTTTTTAATATTCGGAATTTGTCGTGTACTCGATTTTTTTTAATAATCGGCATTTGTCGAATTGGAACTCGACTCGACTCGAAATAATTGAAACTCGACTCGACTCGACTCGAAATTAAAAAACAATACTCGTCCAACACTATACAATAATATTTAATCATTAAATTCAAATTTAACACCATCCATTAGTAATCTACTGTACAGCAGAGTAACACTCACTTGCCCAGTGGCGTGCCGAACTGACAAGCAACCTGAGGCAAACTATACAATTTGATCCCCTCCCCACCACCAACAGTTTTTTCACTATTTTTTTTTATTATTCAAAATAATAAATATTATTAAGTTTTTTTAGGTATAAGTTGAACATCTATACTAACACACCCACCCACCCACCGAAATTTCCCTTGAGGCAATTGCCTCAAAAAATGACTGTTCGGCACGCCACTGCACTTGCCCACCTTTTTTTGACTCGATGTTCCTGAAATATGTCTTAATTCTTCATAATTGTTGGCACATTTGAGCATTGCAGATGGAATACTTAATAAAATTATTTCATTTTGTAAGTTGTGAAACTATTGTGTCGTACCTTTATTACAAGCTAGTAAAGAATATAATAATTAATAGTACACATATAATTACTGTACATACTATGATCAAATTTGGATTGTTTTTTAGGGTTCCGTACGGTAAAACAGGACCCTATTACTAAGGCCCGCTGTCCGTCCGTCTGTCACCAGGTTGTATCTCATGAACCATGAATGTTAGAAAGTTGAAATTTTCACTAATTATGTATTTCTATTGCCGCTACAACAACAAATACTAAAAATCCTAGAAAATTAAGGAGTGTTGTCAACATGTTTATAGCTGATTATGGTACGGAACCCTTCGTGCGCAAGTCCGACTCGCACATGGCCGGTTTTTTTATTTCTACGTCTACCAAAAATTATTCATTTTCAAAATTGGTGTTCTCAACTGGACATTCTATAAGTTTTTTTAAAACTTTTCAATTAAACCACTATATTTGCCTCTTTATTTATAACAATATATTACAAATGTTTTATAACAATACTTATAAACTATATTACCGTGTATTTTATTTCTAGATAAAATAGGCAAGTCCTTTTTTACAATTATTTTATTTTATACTGTAATACATATATTAGATGAATCTTAAAAGTTCATATTATCCATGAATCTATGAGCTTATAGTAGAAATATATTATGAGTATTTTATAATATTAATTGCTAGTTTTTATTTTATTCCAGATAATAACAGTACGTAAGCACTTTATTTAACATTGTAAAATACGATTGTCTTATAGTGTATTTTCCTAAAAGTTTTCAAGTCTGGAATATATGGATTTCATGTCAATATTTTTCTATATATAACTAAAAATTAAAATATAACTTTTCAATTTATTGCATTAATAAAAAAATGTGTATTATTTAAATTTCAGTATACCGAAATGAAATACCAATTATTTACTGCCTATATATATATATTTTTTTTTAAATTAATGCAGTTACTTATTAATAACCTTATATTAAATTAGAAAAATTCATTAACATTCATTCAAAACCTGACTCCCATCAGTAAATCGTTGTGAAATTCTTTGTATTGATATATTTTGTAGAAGGAAAATTATTAGGCCATCCATATAGTTCGTAAATTGTGAATCATATTATAAGGTATAATATTATTTATTAAATTTTATTTTTTTTTTTTTTTTAGATAAAAGAAGTAGGTACGTGCATAATATTGTATTTATACATTTTTTTTAATTGTTTATTTTTTAATTCAATTTGTAATTTGTATCTCATAACCCATGTAATGATGATTATCATAAATAGTATACTTACTCGATGAATAGCATTATAGCAATGAATCGGTTTAATTGACAAGCCATCACCCATGATTGGCTATAACTTAGTCTATGAATCAAGACCAGTGTTTAGATATACCTATATATTATCTTATATAAAAAGTTATAGGGACAGTGTATAGGGATCTTAAACTTTAAAAATGAATCAACTTACATTTTAAAATGTATTATACTGCCTATAATCGGTAGATCCATAATATCACATTAATTTGAAATTATTATTATTATTATTATTATTTTTTAGTTTTTGTTGCGAATAGTATGTATATATTTAATTTACGCCATAAAATAAAAATAAAACTAAAAATTAATCAAAGTACTTAATACTTTGATTTATAAAAAGAACTAGCTGATCCCGTGCACTTTGTTTCCCGATGACCAATAATTATTATTATAATAGCTTCAAAACCCATGGCAACCATTTATAAACAAAAATGTCCATATGAAATGTCAAAATCCCTGTTTGAGCACCTCCCGGGGTTGGTCCTCTCCCTTTTTTAAATTAGTCTATCCTCTACTCAGAGGTATAATCTATCTATGTATATAAACATATCTGATCCCGTTCACTTTGTTGCCCATTAAAATTGCCAACTCTATATGAATAATATGTTTTACAGATCACCATGGCAACCATTTATATACAAAACATTTCATCATAAATATCAAAATAATATATGATTGGTTGCCATGAGACACACATACCGACGAAAATCTCTAAATAATATATAATTAGTTGCCATGGTAATATGGAGGTACGCACGGACAGAAATCTCAAAATAATATATGAATGGTTGTCATGGTAATATGGACACACTGACACACATACATTAATTTATATATATATAGATAAATTAGAAACTAGAAAGACACATTCACTCTTTATGTGATTTACATACTAATAAAAAAAAAAATAGATTAACTTTTTTAAAACTGAGTGAAGTTAATATTTTTTTCTATATTAACTTTTAACTTATCGAGTTAAATATTTTATAATTTGTTAACTGTTAACTTTTAACTTATCGATCTTATGTCCTCTTAACTTAACTTGAGTTAATTATTTTCATTAACTTGCCCACTTTTGGTGCTTCTTACCAGTAGGTACTTGATTCTAGTTACAAGTAGTCATTGCAAGGTCGTTTTAGTCCCCCCCCCCCAACTAAATATCCTTTGTAGTTCATTAGGAGTCACAGCACAAACGACGAGACTCGAGCAAAACCCAGCCTATACGAAAGCTCTTTTAGATTAGAACAAACAATTTGAAGGCAGGGGTTCATTGGCTTCGTTGACATCCCCTATTATTAACCTTCGTAATTCCTGAAGGTGGTAGCGCAAAACGATGAAATTCAAACATAAGCCAACGCAAATGAAAGAACTTGGTTCAGATCCAAAAGTCATAGGTTGAAGTACTAGGGAAATGCTCACTGTATATTTTGAAAGAACACGATTTTTAATTCTTATATTTTGTAATGTATCGTATTTAATTGTTTTGAGGGAATCATTGATATTATTTGGAAAAATATATATTTGAACGCATTTTTTAGAGTTTCCTATGTGATTTACATTCATTCACAGTCAAATATTCTGATTTTTTTTTCTAGCAATGTATATTTTCGTTAAGAGAATATCATCAGCGCACTTTGTTTTCTCTCTCTGGTCCACGTGCCAATATTTCGTCCACACCCTTGCAGTCTGCAGTTACTGTTGTAGGTGTACCTACATAATATTATGCAACGAATGGTCGGATATTTCAATTAAATTTGGTTTACGAATTTCGTTATCCAGTATGAACCGAATGAGAACGCATGAGTACTAAAAAATGAACGAATAATAATTATAATATACGGGGTAGGTATAAAATATTTTATTATTATTATTAAACACATGTGCAGCGTATGTGCTTAATATCGTTATAATTGCCGTGTATATACGGCATGCTTTAATTATCACTCCTGTAATGTTATAATACAAGCAAAATGGACTGAATATAATTTAAAAACAACGTTTGTTATTGTTCCTATATACAGTATGTAACAGAAGACCTGACAAAAAAAATTATGCTACTTAAACGAATGACAAACATTATTAAAATTATATTATGGTTAATGCTAAATTAAAGAAATGACTCATACAAATAATATTTTGAAAAAGTTACTATACCTTCTAAATTAATGTACTAAAAAAAAATATGGATACCTATACCCGCTATACTAAAAAATTCTAAAAAATAAAATTCTCGACTTGGATAAATGTTTTTACAATCAAAATTGTTCTTATAATCAGATTTGTAAATTGGCAATTTTGTATTTTTCCGAAAAAATTGAAATCAAATTACATTTTTTTTTTTCAGTATTAAAGAATAAAAATAATTTTTTACATTCTTCGTGTGACGCAAGTGACTATAAATTATACATAAAAAAAAAATGTTTAAACATTGATTAGAAAAAAATAGTTATTTCATCTGTCACGTATTCCTGTTACACCCTGTATACACTATATAATAGGTATATATAGACCCACTAAAATTGAACAATGAATTGTACGCGCGGTACATGTTGCAGTCGTTTATTTTATCGAATTAACGTCGCATCGCCAATAGCTCATCTGCCTTCGTGGTGTACTGATATTGTTATTATTTCGCATACACACACGACTGGTGGTCACAACTCATGACGAACGCGTTTCGAATTCATATCACACAAACACATCCAAAAAAATCCGATTAAAACTCGAGAACTTCGCGTCGGGAAATAATATAATAATTTACTCCCACTGCGTCCCTACCGCACTCTGAATTATAGTAGTGAGCGACGCCCGCGATGGTACATAATTTTATATAATTATTACAAAATAATATATATATTAGGCAGTGTTGCAGGCTGCGATATTTCGACTTTATGAGTTACATTAATTCATTGGTCGTCTGAAGTGTCATAGCTCTTCGATTTCAAATTGTGTACAAATAATAATTATAATTTTGTAATATACAGTAGAATAATAAATTACCTTTTTGGTGTTGTTTTATTAATAATCGATAAAAGTGTGATCAGTATTACAGTCGCAGTTGTAATTGTTGCTAATGATTAATGTGTATACCATATTAGAGTATGAAACATTTCAATGAAATATTGAAAAATACATTTTTAAAATTTTTTTTTAAACTACGTTTGTAGGTATATGTTTCATAAAATGATCACTATATGAACATACTGATTTCATACCTAATTAGTGATTATCAATAATTGATATAATGAAGATATTATATATATATATAAGATAGATAATTATTATGTAATTTGTATAATGTATCTAATATGTAAGAAATATTTCCATAATATTTTTCATTAACACCTGACTAAGTAGAGGTGTTTACTGTACTTTTTAATATAGTTTTAAATTAAAAATTGTTTTTTTTTTATCTTTCATTAATATGAAATATTTCAAAAAAAAATTTTATGAAATGTCAGAACCCTATATATACAGAGTGTTCACCGTGGTTCCTCCCTTCGTAATTACCTGCTGACTGCCCTACCATACTATTATAATATTTTATACCATTATAATAATAACACTACTCTTCTGCTCGATTTCTCGTTAAACTCGAAAATTTATATTATTATTATTATTATGATATTACTTAATGGAAATGAATAATTTAACTTTTAAAATATAATAATATATAGGAACATAAATTAACTTTGTGTTGTATAAATTTCCTATCTCGGATTCATAAAAAGCGTAAAAACAAAAATTATCATTATTTTATTTTGAGTTTATGGGTAAGCCAATAAATACTAAAAGTTATGATATTTTAATTTATAATAAGTAGCAGATAGTCAAAATAAAATGTGAACTATAATAAAAGTTATTGACAGATACAGACACGGTGAGACGTAGATAATACGAAGAATAAATAATTATAGGCACAGATAAGTACCAGCTGAAGTATCAATATTTAATTTACTTTCTCATTGAATGATTAAGGTGATTATTATATTATGTTTATATTACAGTGAGCCTCACGACTTTTTTAATATAAGATTTTTATAAGACAGTTATTATTATTCATTAGATACTGAATTGAACCCGATCTACATATTATATCAGATATTCAGATATAATATTGAAATCGTTAGTATTTTGAGACGAGTTAAAATATGACTAAGCTAATACCTATATGGGTAAACAATTTAAAGAATAATATATTATAAAAATATAGACGAATAATTAATTTGCAAACGTAGGTTTAAATTTTTAAATTTTTTTTACTATCAGAGTGGAAATCTAGTGGAACTGTATGTTATAATAATAGGTAATACAATAGTATATAGGATCGTAAATAAGTCTTTGGCGAGAGGGACGATGTACACGATTCGGTAGACTGTGTACGATCGAGCAATAAATAAGATTTAGGTGGTGTCTGTAATGATGAACACACGGATAGAGAATCAAAAAGTATATTATAACGATCAGCGCCTAGAATATAATAATATTATTTTAAACTGAAGTATTATATTACTTCCGGTGAAATTGATTTCGATCGTTTGGCATCGGCCCGGGGATAAGTTTAAGTAGGTAGGTACCGAGATAATATATATATAATAACATACCAGTTCCACCTTAAAAACCGTGCAGTTAAAGTGTATTATACAATATTATATATATATATATATATATATATGTATCTCCGTCATCCCTGGTAAACGGTATATAATATGTATATATATATATAGACAATATTATAAGAAACGACCGAACGACCAAACTTCTTGCTCTCGTGGGTTATTAACGCGACGGCCGTCGTCGGGGGTCGAATGGCTGATAACAGATAATGAACTTTGACCAAGTGTATAATGGCTTCGGCGTGCCGGCTTTATAAACGCACACCTACCTATATAAATAGCGAGCCTTTCAATTTCCGGTTTGTCGTTAAAGTCACGTACCTCTATACCTATATAAATACAATAATACTCGTGCGGCGATTTATACGATTTTGTGCGAGCTAGGGCGCTCCGCGAGGTTTTGCGGCTCGTGAAATCGATTTGACAGCTGCTGTCTCTCGTGTGACAAATATGTATAATATGATAAACAAGCTTTATTTTTTCCCACACCGATTTAATAGAATATTCGGTTATGGAAAATCGCGTGATCGTCACGCGTTTCAGGATTTACGTACACATAATAATAATAATGAAATATATTGTACCGTCGCCGTTGCTGCAGTGGTTCTCGCGAAATACCTATTTTAATTATATAGATATATGGTTCTCCTTTTTTATTTTATTTGATATTGGCTCTAAGGTCCGTCCGCGGTAACATCTGTTTTACTGTTGAAGTCATATTATAATATTATGAATTAGTACCTATGTATACGACACTTCCTTGATCGGCATGAAACCAACACGTGATGCATCGTACTATTTACATTACACATATGAATTCAAGGCTGGGCATTAACGTGTTAAAAAGAAATACTTAAGTTAAAAAGTTAATTTAATTTTAGATTCTGAGTGGAACGATAAATGTATTGATTTTACAATGATGTGTGTTTTTTTTTTTTTTTGTGTGTCTGTCATCACCTTATAGGACAGTAAAAGTGCTTGGATTTTCTTCAACAGTATCTTTTTTGATAGGAAAGTGAATCTAGTTGGTACTTTGGGAGGTCAAAAGTAAAATGTTACGATTTTCTTATTTTGTTATAATTAAATACGAATGACTGTAGATACTTGAAAACTTCACTGAATGTTTATATTAGCATTTTCTATACACGATAAAATTTTGAAAATAATTTGATTCTTTTTGAGCTGTTTACGGACATTGTCAGTTTTCAATATCTTTTGTTTTTTTTTTTCTATAAATATCAATAATGTTTTATCTGTTGGGCCAAAAAGTGTAAAAATTTAATAAAAATCTCCTGATATATTGCTACAATAGCAGTTTAAAAATATTAAAAATACATAGGCACAATTTTTTTTTATAAGCATTTAAAGATTGAATTTTGAAAAAATTTATTGAATTTAAAATTGAATAATAATTTTGTAGTTAAAAATTCATAAAATGTTCAACTTTTATATCTAAGGATTAAAAATTTAAAACATGATTCCACGTAAATAGTTAATTCTGTTACCAAAAATTCTAAGAAATACATAAGTACAGTTTATTTTTATAGTCATTTTAAGCTCGAATTTGGACGAAATTACATATTAAAAAACCTGGAATAACTATTTTAGTTATTTTGTTGTGATTGTATAATATTATTCGTGGGTACTTGAAACTTCTAAAGTATACTATTATGTATCTATGATAGTATCATGGTTTTTTGTTGATGTATAACGCATTATAAGTACCTGATGGATATTGTGATATGATTAATTTGGAATTTATTATAGGTAAATTTTTTTTTTAACACCGTAGATAAGTACATAATATGTCTTATACCTAGACTGACATACCGTCTCCGCTCAGAATGGTTTTTTTATACATTGATATTATATCATTGAATTCAAATTTAATACTATCCATTATACAGTGACCCACTTGTAACCTACTGTACAGCAGAGCGACATCCACTTACCCGCCTTTTTTAATTTTTTAACTTAACTAGTTACTTTTGGCTTTTCATTGACTTAACTGTTAACTTACTAAATTCCTTTTTTAACTAACGTAAAATTAACGAATTAATTTTGAGAAATAAGTTAAGTTAATTTATTTTGTTTCTATACTTTTTAATTTAATTATATTTAATTATTTCAGTCTATTTCGTTTTCATGTCAAAAAATATTTACCGTGAATTGTTAAAAATGTATGAGTTTGATTTTAATGCGTGAACTTTTTCAAAAAAAATATTCACTAAATATTTAATACAAATATCTCATTTGAAAAACAGAAGTGTGTATTTCTGCAGGATACCACTTTGAGTAATTCAAACAAAATCTCATGAATTTTAAATACCGTTTTCTGATTAAGTAGGTCAGATTTTCAATAAGTGATAAAAAAAAACTATAATATAAACTATAATATTATACTCTATCGAAGACAAAAGGGGCTACCCACTTTGTGAATCACCTTGTACAAGAGTTTACAATATTTTATATTTTTCAACAATTATTTTGACGCTTAATAGCGTAGTATAATTTTAATAATCGGTGTTGATATTCTTTTTTTTGAAATTCCAATATTGTCGTTGACCATGTAAACCAAAGCAGCCAAAATATCAAATTTTCGAATAACGTCTTCGCTGGTTATTACTTTTTGGCTTGAACGAAAAATTCTCTAACCACGAAAAGTTTGTTTCAAACAATTTCGGACGCTTTTAGCTTTTGTTTTTTCAAACGTTACTATATATTATTTATGTTCAGTATAATGGAGTAATTATTCAAATGGGTTAAAGATAAAAGTGCCAATTTATGTTCAGCCAAATTTATTTTACGTAGTTGCTTAAGTAGAAACGAAACGCTATAATAAACTATATAGGTACCCATACATTTTTTATTTAATAATTAAATAATCGATTGAAATACTTATGGGTAGTAATTATACAACGAAATAAAAAATAAAAAAATAAAATATAATTACCTTTTAGTGCAAACAAAACGAAAAAATCAAAATATTAAAGGACCTTATAATTAACTGTATATAAATTAATATATTATAATAGCTGCTTTGGAATCCGAGAGAAACGAGAATATAACTAATTATGTTGATTTTGTTCGAAACTAAAATTTGAAAGTAATCTACCTACCTAATTAAAAAAAGTCTGATATTGAATCGGTTGTGCCACTTTAAGGTCTGGTATTCACGTTTAAAATTGACGATAAATCATTGTAAAACCAATATAATACTACACAGAATGTTTGTCACGTTTTAGATCTATTATAAAGGATAACGAAATTATATTTAACTGATAATCGTTCCTTATACGTTTTACAAAAACAAAAAAAAATAAAATATAGGTACCGTCAGCGTATCACAATAATGTGCTTTAAATTTTAATATCATTTAATAATCTTAATAGTTAGCATTGTATTTTACAAAACATGGTTTTATATA
>NC_042494.1:147020539-147020673 GCF_005508785.2 Acyrthosiphon pisum
TTTAAAAAAAAAAACAATGGTTTAGCCGTTGTGCTTCAGTGACATATTAATATATATATTAATATGCACACAATTATTAATATTGTTTCGCGGCGCACATAGTAATGTTTTAATTCATATTAAATGTAAAATAA
>NC_042494.1:147020773-147054420 GCF_005508785.2 Acyrthosiphon pisum
AAGTAGACTTTACGACAAATTCAAATCTGTTTTCAGAATTTTTATCGCTTCACTATATCGGTACGTTGGACAAAAAATACGTCTAAATTCTTATGTTGCGCGTTTGTTAGACAAAGACAGGAAATCACCGCCACCAATCCCCTAACTATTATTTAATAATTTAAACTATACTTATCTCAAATTAATAATTTAACAAATATATTTTTTTATATCGTATATTAATTGAATGTCATAATACATGAAGATGAGTACATGACCTCCATATAACATTAAAATATAGCAATTGTCAATTTCTAATTTAAAATTATTAATTTTATTAAAAACATTTATAATTGCAATTCACATAATATATAATTTACAACTTAATAAAATATATTAATATTTAATATACACAAAATTATGTTATCAAGAAATAGAACAGAAATATTTGTGTTTTTGTGTTGGATTAATTTAGTTTTATACTGATATAGTAATAGTTACGTATAAATGAAAAATTTCAAAATGTTTTTAAATTGATGGATTTTTTTAAAATCAACTGAGAAATGCTAAATTATTTCAACTGTAAATTGAACTAGTTAAGTTCATAAGTTGATTAAAAAATAAACTAACTAGTTAAGTTAAAAAGTTAAAAAAAAATCTTTTTAACTAGTTAATGCCCACCTTTAGAAATATGATAGTATAATATATACAGGCCACAGGGTGATTCACCAAGCATGCTCACCCCCTCTTTTTCCTTTATTAAAATTCCGATTTTTAGGGTTTTTAAATATACTCAAAGACAATTTTTTATAATTCTTGAATTTTTTTATTCTAGATGCCTACTTATGGAGTGTCCTGTGGCGATACAAACTTCTGTTTTTCCCCAATGAGAACCCCACCTGCTTTTTTTAATTGTGAATGATTTAGTGAATGGCTGTTTTTTTTGGAACATTTTGATGTACCTAATTTACTAATTCGGCCGAGTAGTGTCTTATAGTTACTAAAATGTTTGTACTACCTAAGGATTATAGTCCTGAAAAATGGTTTTACAAAAATATAAAACAGACGTAAAGTATAGTATAGACGTATAGTACCTATTGAAACTAGTATTTAATATACTTAAAAAGTATTAAATATTATTAATAATATTGGTGATATTAATGACTAAAATGATTATACGGACATAGCCCCATATTTTATATAAGCTTATTATCTTTACGGTTTAACACAAAGTTAAATAACTCAAAAAATACTCGTACAAATTTTGATTCTTATACGTCAACATTTTCAAAAAAAATATTCACTGTATAATTTACAGTTTAATAGGGGTGTTCTCGTTTGAAAAACAGAAGTTTGTATCTCCACTTAACACTCCATAAGCAATACAGGAAATCTCAAAAATTTTAAAATACTAATAGTATGGTATAGTATGGTCTTAATATTTAAAAATTTGAAAAATCTGATTTTGAATACCTTTACAACGGTGTGCGAGTAATATTGTTATTATTATTACCCACTCGTTGGACATTTATCGGTTTTGGATACGAACGCGTCCGAATTCATATTGATGAATGGGTATAGAATCTGAAGACGACCGAAGAAAAAATCCAGGCTGGATTCTAATTTGACGAATTTTGACGCTTGTCCAGAATAGGATTTGTGATGACGTTTTATTATACATTTCCGTACCTACATACGTATATATTATATTATTATATATTATTATGTGATGCATATAATATTATATAGATTTTCTTTCGACCTCTCGGGCACGTGTGCTATACAGGACGTGATAGACCTTCTGTCACCTCTCCTCCCGAACTACCAACGACGAAAGGGTGTGAGTGAATTGATTACGCACGAAAATATTATAAAAAATCTGACCGAAAATGTAAAGCGAATTTACGGCGCAATACATCAGCAACGGTGGCGACTGTGACGGAGTGAGTAGTAAGTCTTCGGCGCCTCTGATGCGTACACCTATAATACGACCTAAGCCTATTGGATATTTACAATATATGCCTACAGGGTGTAACAGAAATACCCAACGGATGAAATAAATTTTCTTCTATTGAATATTTTTAAATTATTTTATTATCTATATAATATATAAAAGAGAGTTCGAAAAAATGTTATACCAAGTATAACTAAAGAACGGCTAGACCGACTTCAAAAATTCTTTCATCTTACGAAAGCTACATTATCCCTGAGTGTTGTATGCTTATTTAAAAAGGGGAAATTAAAAAGAGGTTGGTTACTATTATAATAATAATTATTGGTTGCCATTAAAGTTTAAACTTAATCGTTAATTAAGTTATTATATATTATATATTTAACAATATATACATTCAAAATAATCGATGAAAATGTGTAATTTTTTTTTTTTATCGAAAATAGAAGCACCTTTTTCTTTTGTGCACATAATATCTCAAAAAGTACACAACGGATTTATTACGGTTTTTACTAATAGATCGGTCGAGTCATGGAGAAGGATTTAATGTAAAATTTGTCTTTGAAATATTAATTACTTAGCCGAAAATAATAACAATAATAAATTAATGTCTGTCTGTATGCCTTTTATGCATTTCTAAACGATTGGACCGATTTTAATGAAAAATTTTGTGCGTCTTTGAATGGTTCCCGGGATGATTTAGATTCACAATTGGATCCGGTAGGTCCAACCCCGGGGAGGTGCTCAAATAATTTTCGTTATAGGAGAAATAATTGGCAGAAATTACTAATTAGTATTTTATTTGTATATTGGTTGCTACTTATATTGTTATTTGGGCACATCAGGTACAAGCATGCATCGAATCTAATTTTCGCACTTACTGCAGAGAGTTACACCCAAAAGGAGTTGAACAATCACAATTTTTTTATGAGTTGTCATTTTGTACGGGCAACAAAATGCTCGGGATCAACTATTATTATATAATTTATAATCACTATTTGTGTTACTCGGAAAATAAAAAAAAAAAATTAAATTTGGTTTAAATATTTTTGGTAAATCTGACTATACAAACGATTTCGACGATAAAAACATTTATCTAAGTCAAGTAGTTTATTTTTTAGAATTTTTTAAAATATCAATATTTTTTAAATACCTAAATTAATATATAACGTACAATAACTTTTTTCAAAATATTATTTTTGATAATTTGCTGACATGAGTATATTTCATAAATTATCTACTAATCATATCATTTTAACAGTTTTTCTCGTGCGTTTAAGTAGCATATTTTTTTCAGATCTTCTTGTTACACCCTTTATACTGATATTAAATATTATATATTTTGTTTCTGATCCGCACCAGAATATACCTGCAACCGGCTATGGATAATGTTGTAAAAATAAGACGTACAACGCAAGGTGCAGTATAGCTCTACGCGCGGGTGTTGGTTTATCGCAATTTAATTTTAGCGTTTTTGTTTTCTGTTCAAATTATAATTATAATAATTATTATTATTATTATTATATATTTTACGCACTGCTGCGCGACGCGAAATGGATCGACGACTGCACCTAAGAGTGCATAATAATATTATAGACAGGTACCTACAACTGTTATATTATTATGATAATATATTATATGCGTATGGTTCGACACTCTCACAGTGTGTCAACGACGTTAAATCGTCACCGCGTCCCGAAATCTTATTCGGCACATCCGACGATTGGTTTGAAATTTCCTTTTTGTTTTGTCTTTCCGACGTGCGGTGTGTTTGGACTTACCTATATCATAATATCGTGCAAGGGGTTCCGGTAAGTATTTTTCGGCGCACTGTATACGCTTTTAAGCACAGGCGATGGCAACGATCGACATCGCTGTACATCGAAGCACACTATAATAATAACATTATTATATTATTGTAATTATTATAAATTGTAGTGCATCGTGCAGTATACGGATTTTCGAAGGCACGGTCGAAAAACGAAAAACGTTCGTCAACGAATAGAATAATATTGTTATAGAAGATTTCGAGCTGCAGCCTGTGCTGCGGGTTAATAGCTATTATATTATAGCGTATAGTTTAATGGTCTTTGGACATGGTTTAACGGAAACGTCCGGTCCGATATAACAATGTGTACGTTTCACGAACTTGGTATAGGTAATAATAATTGCTCGTGTACCTAACCTTGCCTATACACCAAACGTGGGGTATTTGCGTTGTGCAATAATAATATATTATATACACTGCAGTGCGATATTCTGCTCGTATATATAGCAGAACTCTGGATAAAACGCAACTGCATAACCCGAGCCATTTTTTATATAAATATACCGATATAGTTAATTCGTTATAATTATTGTACATTAAAAAAAAACCGTACACGTCGAAAAGGAACAGTGGCCTAAAAAGGAACAGTATATTATGTTTTAAAGGGACAACCCACTTTTATATACATAATATATTATTGTACTTACCGTAATCTATTACGTCCTTACCTATCAGTTATATAGTGATAGGTTCATTTAACTTCATCTATAGGTTAGGTCGGGTGAAGGTGTGACCTAACTATATTATAATAATATATTATTCAAGGGTTTTTTTTGTTATCATAATATTCATTTGTTCTTCTAAATATATTTCGGTGTAGCTGTATAAGCCTTTGAACACTGGCGATGCGGATCGACGGCGTTTTACCAATCAAATTATACTATACTATTATTATTATTTTGTTTTTGTTGTTGTTGTAGTGCATGTAGGTTATACGTGGTATACGGAGTTTCAAAAACGAATCGAAGCCACGACGTCTACGAATAGAATAATATTATAGAAAATCTCGAGCTGCACCGGGTGAAGCCATTAGTATGGCTTAATGGTCTTCGGACACGGTTTAAGGCTGCAAAGCTGCAAACGCGTAATTTTTAAGGAGTTGTGCTTATTTCGTTCTTTGCGGTCACTATTCGTTTTTGTGTGCGAGTAGTAAATTATCATAAGTGTGCTCCTCACCAATCACCCACATCATACATATTACACACCTGCATGCACATGTCATGAAATCGTCACATAAAAATATTCAAAATAAATTTATGGACGTGAAATAGCTACAGTCGTGACAAAAATGTAAGTACTTCCAAAGGTCTGATTTAAAAAATGTTAAGATGTTCGAATGCACAAACAAGATTACAAGTCTGAGAATTTTTTCAATTTTAGCAAATTCTCGACGGAAATAAACATTTTAAATTTTATCAATTTTTCAATTTATGATATTTATAATACATTAAAAACTATTAAAGATATTGGATATAATAATATTCTCCGACCGGTGCAAAGTAAATTTCATTATAAAATCAAAAATCTTTACACTTTTAAACCGAACCACTAGTGCCTTAACTGTTGTCAGTGCTAAGGTCATTTCGATGAAAAATTGATGGGGTTCACAGGGGCCTTAACGGAGACGTACGCTCCGGTATAAACGCAATGTACGTTTCACAAACTTGGTATAATAATATTATGCGTGTGTTGTGTGTATATACATTAACCTATGTACCGAACACGGTCGAGTACTTGCGTAGGTTACCATATAAAAATATTATATTATACTCAGTGCGGTATTTTTCTTGTATGTGGCAGAACTCTCGATAACACGCCACTGCTCATAACCCGTGCCATTACTTATATTACACATAATACTATAATATGTACTTACCTTAACCTCACCTATATCGGTTATATTGATAGGTCCGTTTGACTTCGTCTGTGCGGGTCAGGTCGGGTTGAGGAGAATCGAGTGTACGGCGATAAAAGAATCGTCCTATATATCATTATATACAGTGTATATATAATAATAATACGACCGCGGGGAGAAGACGCGCAACGGACTTTCCGCGATAAGCCGGTCTCGTTGAGAGAAGCTTTGATTTATTGCCCGTCCGGCGATCGATTGTATATCATATAATACTATATAATATGGATGTCTCGTACCATTCACCGACGGTCAGTGATGGATGGGAAGGGGGTCTTCTGAGTGGTGTGTGGGGCACGATACCTCTATGCGCATAACTATCGCTGTGGGCTGATAAAAATACATAGTCGTAGTCTCCGAAAACCGCTTTATCGCCTGGGCCAGTTTCACCTTTTTAAGCCCATAGAATCTACTCGGGTCTTTGACGCGATTATCCGACAGATTATTAGGGAGGATAATTCCCGGGCTTAACGTTCGCCCGGGGACTACTTAGAACCCCAAGACCGAATCACCACCCTCCCCTCACCACTAACACCTTCACGCCGACGTCGTATCGGTCACGTACCTTACGCGTGCGAGAAAGATAATATTTGAGCTCCCGCTCTCCTCAGCGGAGCTTTCTTGGGGTCCAGCATGGGTGATGGCTATAGTCCACAACATAATATTATTATTGTTATTATAGGTAATAATACAATAAAATAATATTATAATGGTATATTATATTATAATACGGTAGTTATCATTACCGAGATGTTTTACGGCCGTAAAAACGTTGAAATCTCCTGTGCGTATAATACAATATATTATACTATTATGCTAAAAAACAAATCGAGGAGGTCTCGTATAAAAACATAACCTCTCATCCACCCCGAACACGCGTACGATATAATATATAGGTAGGTATGTAAAGATAACCGATATACCTACGTGATTTTACCAGCGATTCCTGCAGTGTACGCGTTCGTGTCCAATTCAATTGCCATAAAATATTCAAACGCTATATCGGAAAACGAAACACAACGAATGAGGGGAAAAAAATACAGAAAAACGGTGACAATAATATACGACTCGACGACGACGATTTTGTTACATATTTTACGTTTTCCGAGCCAGCCCATGTGCGACGTCGGTTAGTCGAATACCCGCACATGTGCGAGTAACAGTCGAGGAAAAAATATTATATAATATTTTTACGGACAAATATGTACATTTGGCGAGTCGCACAAGCAAGACGTCGGACAACCCTACCAAACGTAACAGTCAATAACTGAGACGCCTTTGAAATGAAAACATCAGTACATGACGAATCAATCGAATTCACCATTCGGATTCGATTAGGGATAAAATAAAAACAACGGACTGGTAACATAAAAATAACGCCTTAAAAAGTCGGTGATTAGATTTCTCAACGTGCCGTCAGGCGTTGTAATATTTTGTAATAAATTCGTGTTTTTTAATAAAATAACGAACGCAGTTACTTGAAGACGCCACCTGTCATAATAGTTTGCGATTTCGACGAAATGTTTATGATGAGAATAATTAAAAGTTTAAAACTGACCTATAAATATACTGTTACGTTAATGCCACACGCGATCTAAATCTGTGTAACCATACCTAAAAAGATGCAAAAAGGTTCGTACTTACATTTTTCTCCGGTAATTTATCGACAAGAATAAGTACGTACATTTGCCGTAAATTCGGTAACGTATAGGTATAGTAAAACCCTCTGGGATACCCCTTACCACTAGTCTTTCATACACTTAAAACTGTGATATTATGTTAATACCTACCGTATTTTGGAAGAAACCTTAGCGTACATAAAAAAACTCGAATAAATAATTTAATAAATGATTTTAGAATAATATTTTAAAAGTTGGCCTGAAACTTTTTCTAGATATTATTATAAGTAAGAATTCAAATATTATATAAACAAAATTTGATTTGACGTGGTGCAGTGTTAAAATCATTCGACAGTATAAAAGGTCTAATAATGATAATTTATTTTACATATTGATAATAATATATAAATAAATTTAGTACGAAAATCGGAAATAAAATAAATATTTTTGTGTAACTCTAAAATCTCTTCACAGGGTGTTACCACTGGGTATCTTCCCTAATCTTATTATTCACATCACTCTTACTTGTCACCTATCAAACCTACTTATTATACTAAGAAATGTATAGATTGTAGATTACTTCAAATAAATTTAAAAAAAAAAAACTCTAAAATCTAAATACACAATATTGACATTGTATAATAAATCTTAATTAAAATGTTACATTTTATGCAATCCGCATTAAGTTATTAGCTTTGTAAAAATGTTTAATCTGAAGATTCACTTTGTATTTTTACTATGGTTAAAGAATTCGGTAAATTAACAGTACTGGATAAATTTAACAGACTTTTAACACGGCTCCATAAACATTTTTATTATAAAAGAGGATTTATTTCCATTTTTTGTCAGCGTTTTTATTTAAACAAATCGCAACTCAGCATAATATCGTTTACAAATCATTGACGTATAAATTCTTACAAATCAACGGATGTTTACATGTTTTTATTTAAAATGTATATTTATTTTACTCTCAAGATTTCGACGATCCTATGAAAACGATGCGAAAATAAAATTCTTCTCTGTATTATAAAGTACCTACCTAGGTACAACATTATTATACGTACTATCAAGCCATCATGGTAAATATTTTATTTTTATATCTATTATAAATCACATGAGTTTAACCGTTGTCGTCGCGTAAGCATCTACCACGAACATTAACGTCAAATGCCTGGATCGCGTGATAATATTATTGACCTTATTTGGTGAGTGAGCTTTTTTTTTGCTCTTCTGGAACATCGAAAACATGCAAAACCGACTGATGTCGCAGACACAATGGGTACAGGCGTTGATTATAATTATTACCTATTCATCATTGTTCACAAACACCATTGAGCTTACTTAAATCACCCAAAGTTGGCGATATCACACGCCAAATAATAATATTACAGTGCCAAAAAATAAATAGGTATAGGTAGGTAATAGGCATACTCCTGTCTCCTAGGAATAACGGTTGGCAATTATTATTATTATTATTATTATTGACGCTAAGATCTCGACAAAATTGTGATTTTGACGTAAAACCGTGTGTGGAGCTGCAGACGGCGTTCGTAATACATTAACAGTTCAATAGACAATAATTAAACATTTTATGAATCATAAAATGTATGTACTTATCAATAGGTAGAATGATTGGCATGCAATTTCTTCGCCAACGTCGCGAGTAAAAACGTCGAGTTTATTTCTACGATACAATATAATATTATACATTATAAGTCTGGTGGTAAATGTGCACTAATGTGGCTTTTTCTCGTTTATTGTATATTATAATAATATAATATATAATATAAATTATATAAAATCATTCAGTAGTTCAACCTTCGATTGGACGTCATTCGAGAATGTTCATTAGTTTATCGCTTACATCGTCATGTACTCTCCTATCCACTGATGCACTGTTTCTTCGGATCGATATTTATTTGTTTATATATATTATAATGACGCGGTCGTAAGGTACCTAATGTAATGGCTATAATATATCCTATCAGGACATCTCATCTCATTCGACTACATACATATTCGGACACTTAATACATTTGGGGTGGGGGGGGGGTATGTTTTATATTTAACAACAAAAGTAGTCTGAGCATAGATTATATTATTATTATGCCAGACAGCGTTTGAAAAATATACGGTATATATAATTCAAATAGTTTCAAAACGTCTTCAAAATATTTTTGAAAACATAATATTGTTATACAGACGCTATATGGGGTAGATACGATAACAGATCAAACGTACTTGGAGTGAATGATGGCAAACGTCTAATAACATCCGAGGAACCGCGTTATAAAAACAATATTTCATTGAGAATTGAGACAAAACTTTGTAAAAAACGCAGTGTACAACAACTATATACAGTAAACTGTATATATTTATAAAAAGTATGTTCCTCGCCAACCGATCGATACCTTATAGTGCATACACCGGTCTCCCTTTATATGTCTTTATTTATTTTTTGTCATGTTTATGCCTTCCGGAAAAATGTCTCATCTATAATTTTTTTAGTACCTACTTATACAAATTCGTGTTAAAAATATGACGTACCTTCCTATTGTGTTTGGCTTAAGACTACCAAAGTCGGACCGATGTGTACCTACTTGTAATAATAAAGCAACACGCCGCCGTACAACGATCGAAATTCAGTGGCGCCGAACTACTTTTTAGTAGTTTTAAACATTAACCCACTCCAACCTAGACTAGACACCCTCAAAAATAATATTATTTCCATTTATATATTATGTCAAAATGTCCAATAAAACTTTAATAAAATATTGTAACCTAACCGGATGATTAGATGCTCGTCAATCATTGGTGTTCTTATATAGTAATATAATATTATGTTCCTGCAGATCCACGATATACCTATACTTATTATCAGCTGCTTTCCAAAGCCCATAACGGGATCATATTTTTATGGACGGAAATAATAAAAATTATTGCGTGTCAATTCCCGCGGATGAAGTCTAATGAAATTTCGAAATACAAGACCCGCAACAGTCGTAATAATGATATTCATTATGCGGCACGTCATTCCGATTATATTTAGGGTTGTAGAGCGAGCACACAAGAGGTTTGTACGAGGCATGTATCATAATTTATTATATAGGTATGTATATTGTACTGTATAATATTATATTGTGTGTGGCACGTGGCACGAAAAATGAAAACAAACTAAAGTGCGGGTACACTCAATGGTGGGTAGGTGTGGATAGGTAAGTGAGTGGAGTGGGTACGCGTGTGGAACTTTGTTGTATTTAAAATGTTGAGAACAAACGCGGCTCTCGAATATTGATCACCCGGCAAACAATGGATTTATTATGCAGCCAATTAACAGTATAGTAATAATTTAGTGGTCGACTTGAAAGAGGAATAGTATAGGTAGTATTAGGAATACCCACTCTAATGACACACATAAAAAAAAAAAATGTGCATCCTTATAACTAATTAATAAACCTAATATAACCATTGGGGCTTCAGCCCCCGCACCTAATTTTATTAAACTCTCAAACATAATATATTGCCACAAACTAACAAACATTTCATAACTTATTATACTTAAACTTTAAAAGTTTCAACCATAGGCCATGAGTTTACGTGGGTGGTTGACTGTTGAAGGCTCAATTGAGGTACTGGTATTTTTTATGCGAATCAGTAATTAAATAGTTAAATTTTAAATATTTTAATTAAGTTAGTTAGGTATTTATAAATGTATATAATGTATACAATATGCCTTCTATTGCACCTATAAATATATATATATACGTTATAAAATGTACAATGTTTGTATAAAATATATAAAAACAATCCCAAATTATAATTAGAAAGACGTAAGAACTAAAATTATACCGCAAGACATAACTAACTTTTCAACTGAACTATTGAAATACTTTTAAAATATTGTAAACATGTTTTATCAATTTTTATTTGATAAATTCCGTACCTAATTGAGAATATTATTAATTTACAACTTAATATTGTCTTCTTGGGTTTTAGGACAGATATTACCAAAAATAATAACCGTAGATACTTGAAATCTTCATCTAATATTTATGTTATTTGAGTACGAATCACAATGTTCAAAATATTTTTACTCTTTTTGAGCTATTTATAGAAATTTGAAATGTTGATATTTTTTTAGTTTGTTTTCTATAAATATTGATAAAAATACTTTTATTTTCGCTGGGTCAAAAAACTTAAAAATTTAAAGCAAAGTTTCTCATAAATAGTTCATAACGTAACCGAAACATTTTTAAAATATATAAACAGTTTTTTTTTATAGATATTATAAGTTAAAATTTGGACGAACTTCGATATTTAAACGAAGAATAACAATTTTAGTTGTTTTGCTGTAATTTAAAAATATTATTCGTGGGTAGATACTTAACACTATTAAAGTATATTATTGAATTCTGTCCACACAATAACATTTTAGAATGCAATGTTTTCGCCAAAAATGAATTCAAATCCTGCTGTTTTACCAATAGTAAAACAAATTACTTTTATAGCAATAAAATCCTATAAAATATACGTAGTATAATAGTCGGGCAAGACCTGTCTTCACTTAGAACCGACTCGACGCCCAAAGGTAATATACAGCAGAGAAATACCCACTTACCCACCTTTTTCAAATTATAATTCATAATATAATATGTTTATTTACAGTGCATTAAAGTGAATTTTTGATATTTTATTACTTTTGTGAGGTTTATTGTGTGCAGTTTTCGGGGTTCATAGTGCATTTTTTAAGGTTTTTTTATGCTATAAATTCATAATAATAATACATTTAACATAGGTAATGTACTCTATAAAGTTAGGTATCTAATCGCGGTGTACAATAATTTATTATTTGATAATTATAATTATGGTGGAATTGCATTCACGGTTTTCGTACGTCCATTGTATAGATAGGTGATATATATAAATATGGATGGAGTAAGTACTGGGAATAATAAATTTTAAAAAAGAAAATAATAATAACAATCCGTAGAAAACCGCTGGGAAATCAAATATTTGTCGAAATTAACCTTTTCGAAACGTTATGTACCCTGTATTATGTACCCATACGTTATGTTAAAATATATTATACTTATGGGTTCGGATCGTTGGATGGAAAAAATAATATGACGCACAATATACAATATAGTACATTAATGTTATTTTAAGAGCCATTTTACAACGACGGTATTGACATATTATGTATGGTACCGTTCACGAAATTGGACCGAATTATAGTCGTAAAGCAGCAATGTCGTATCTACGGGGGGATATGGGGGTCATACCAAATGTTGTACACAATATAACGTGTATATTGTACCTATATAATAATATGAAAATAATAATTATATGTGTACCTACTGTGTAGGTACTGTATACTGAAATCTATTAAACACTTTATATCCTCCCTTGAAAAAATCCTAGATAAACTACTGTAAAGCAGCGGCACCGACCGCATAAAAATAATAATATGAAACTACCTTTATGAGTAGTATCATATTGGTCACTCACGGTCTTAATTTAAAATACGATAATGAGACATCAATGCGTGTACCTACCTAATTGTCGCCTGGAGTTGTAGAGAAACCGGGGAGGTTTAAAACGTTTTTTTCTGACGTTTACCTGCATAGCTTATAGGATACGAGGACGTGCAACTTTTTGAAAATCAATACTCCAAACTCTAAAGTCTGATAAAAAATAATTATTTAATACCTAAATACCACTCGATAAGATGGGTACTTACTAATTATGCAATTTTGAGTATATAAATATAGTTATACGCATTTTGTTTTATTACGCACGACACGGCCTCATATATTATTAAAAAAAACTCATAAAAAAAATTACTGTTTATATTAAGTTAATACCACTTGATAATAATATTATGGGTACATATCATTATTAACACTGTAAATTTGCGAATAATAGTTATATGCATTTCGAATTGATCACGTACGACTGCGGCCTCGCATCAAAAATCATAAAACTTCTGGATAACAGAAGACAATAATAATATTATTATACTTATTATTGTACGACGGAAAACGAGGAAATATTATTTAATATATAAAAATCGCATGTCACGGTGTTTGCCGTCGCACTTCTCCAAAACGGCTCACCGGTTTTAATGCAATTTTTTTTATATATTTGGTAGGTATGAGAATAGCTCGTAAAGTATTTTTTACCCTTCTGGGTCCAACCCGTGGAGGTGCTCAAGCGGGGATTTTGAGATTTACAATGGAGATTTTTGTTTCTAAGTGGTTGCTACCTACTGGATATAGGAGAAATAGTTGGTTGAAATTAGTATTTATTATTTGGTTGCCATTAGTTAATCAGGCAGATGAAGTGCAAGCATGCATCAAATAAAGTTTTCACACATTGCCTAATTCATATGCTGTCATACATTGTCCGTGATCTGACGTAGTAAGATAGGATAGTATAGGAGGTATAGGATTGTCTATCATGGAGGCTGAGTTGCACTCAAAATGAGTTGAACAGTCACAATTTTTATAAAGTTGTATTTTTTTTTACGGGAAACGGAATACACGGGATCAGCTAATATTTTATATAATAATGTATATTAAATATTGTCTGCGTTGCGATTGTGTCTTTCCATCATGTATACTTCATCCGTCTCTTATTAAAACATCATAACATTTTACGTAAAAAAAATAATCCATTTCGCTCAATAATTTTTAATATTATTAAAATTAATCGACTTTTTTATCAAATTTAAAGGGAAGCATATTATCTGGGGCTAATGGAAGGTTTTAGATTCTGAGCGGAGCGAGGGAGCTATTGTTTTTACAATTGTGTTTATTTTTTATTTTTTTATTTATTTTTTTTATTTTTATATCCTGTATACAAAATTTCTTCCAGAAGGAGTGTTTCGATTTCAACATATAGTACCTTATCTTTTAGCAAATTGGATCAAGATGGTACTTTAGAGAGGTAATTTTCCGATTTTCTCAATAGTTATTTAATGCCACGGGAAAACCCACCAGAAAATTACGAAAAAACACTAAAAATGAGATTTTAATTTCCAACGTTTTGTTTATCACCATAGAAACGAATAAAAAATTATAATATTTTAATATTAATTCAACTTACATTTGTAACCTACCGTACAGCAGAGCGATATCCACTTACGTGCTTTTTTTAAATTTTAATTTCAGACTTTCGAAGCAAACGATAGTGGTAGTTAGGACGAGTATACTACGAAACATTTACATTTTGAAAGTGAAAAATTTCTCTGGTTTTATTCACACACACACACACACACACACACACACACACACACACACACACACACACACACACACACACAAACTGCAGATATTATACAACGGTAAATTATGATGAAGAGTGAAACTTAATAATTATTCATAAATGTACCTAATCATAAAATATACAAAATGTCTAATTTTCAATCTCTGGTTAAATATTTGGATCTTTTGAATATAAACAAAAATAATATTATATATTTTTATCTCATTATTTTTTCGTAAGGTAAAACATTATACTAAAGCGTCACCTTCAAATTAAATAAAAAAAATAATATATTTTAGTCAACAATCTGTGCCGTATGCGTTTGATAGGTTGGTACGCTTACAAACAAGTGATTTATATAATATTATATTTAATTGAATATAAATATTTTTATGCGTTTAATATTAATGAACATCATGAAGTGATAAGTTTCATATTATAGTACCTATACAATTTCTGCTATTAACGAGAACGGTACCTAATGTTTAAGTAGATGCATACAATTTGCATTTTTAATTTTTCATATATATCTGCTCGTTGAAATTCAAATACCTACGGTTTTACACTGGAGATTAAATTTTAATCGCAATATAATATGAGCATTTGTTGTTCGTATCGTTCAAGTGTGGAACACTCAAAAATGTTCAAACGCTATAAAGCTTTTGCTAAAAATAAAAAGGTTATTGGACAAAAGTTCGTTGATTATTCGAGTTTAAATTTCTTTTTATCTTTAGTCGGTAATTTTACTTTTTAATAAATGAATATGCACAGTTGTTGTAAAAAAGAAACAAAAGGAAATTTTAATAAATTATTAGTCGGACAGCGATAATAGTTCCGTACTGCCAACAACACCACGGCCGACCATTATATTATATTTTGTTCGTCGTATTTCTTTTTTTGTTACTATCACTTCTTTTTTTATATAAAAGCATTCCTTGTGTCCAAAGAGTCGACTCCGGGGAGTTTTTTTTCCGTTTGTAAGAGGGATGATAATAATTATTATTTCCATTATTTAGATTTCAGACTTTATCTTTTTCGAATAAGTCATTTATTATAATTATATAGCATTTCTAATAGTAATATATAAATTATATTACACCAACTCAACATTCTGTTATTTAGATATTTCATAATATTATATTGGAGAGACGTTTTTGTGACGTATAATTACTATACTTGAACTTTTTAGACTAAATATTATAAAAAAAAAATAAACGGCCAATTGGTTGACAGGAAAATAGCTCTCGACTGTTATTATTTCTTACTAATTGTATTTTTAAACATTTTAGTTTGAGATTATAATAATATTTATATTATTGCGTAAGACACGTCATAATATCAATAGACAATGGTCGACTTTAAAACTTACAGTTTAGGGTTGTAGTTGCAAATCACAATTAGAGCTCAGATTGTTTTATTTTATTTTTTTATTATTAACGCGGGATATACTCGAATCAATACAAGATAAGTACATACAAAATATAATACATAATACGTACAAAACAATTAAACTAATAGAGTTGGTGGATCTTTGTCGCTATTATTATAATAACCATTCTATATTTCTATTTAATGGTTGATTTTTTGAATAATTATTGGTGCTGCATGAAGGCGAAGAAAACAAATACATGAGTAGGACATTAAAAGTTGGAACTTTAAAGTTAATTTGTGTCAATAGTTATAGGAGAATCAATAAGACGCCTCAAAAAAGTTAATTTAGCTTCAATAGCCTTTTGTCAGTTAACCTTTTGTCAATTAAGGCCCCTGCAAACGTGAACATTTTATTATTTTAAGGAGTTGTGTTTAGGCAATTATTTCGTTCCTTGTCGTCACTGTTCGTCTATGTGTGTGTGAGTAGTAAATGATCATACATGTGGGTATACTCCCCACCAATCACCTATATCGTGCATATCACCCGCATGCACAGACCATTAAGTCAATAAATCAAAATATTTAAAATCAATTTATGGACGTGAAATAGGTATACGCTCGACAAAAATGTAAGTACTTCCAAAGCTTTGATTTTAAATAATGTAGAGATGTTTGAATGCATAAACAAGATTACATTGCATTGGTCGTAACACTTTTGTAATTTTAGCAAAATATATCTACTTGACGGGAATGAACATTTAGATTTTTTAAATTTTTCTATTTATTATAATATAATAATATAATATATTTAATAATATTATTATTAAATATAAATATTAAAAACTATTAAAGATATTGAATACAATATGCTCCGACCCCTCCTAAATAAACTTTTTTATCAAATGAAAACTCTTTTTAAATTGAACCACAGATATAAGTTAATTTTTGTCATTCGTTAAGGTCGCTTTTTAGCAAAATTGTTAAGGTTGCAGGGGCCTTAAAACCAAGACGGTACATAACTAGCCAATATAGTCGCGTATGGTGGGTGATGGATTTTTAATTTATACGCAACAAATTTAAGACATATTTGAATGAAACGATAGATGCGATCATAGCGTGCAGGCACCAAAAAAAACCTTATCCAGTCTTGCTGAGCAACGCTTTTTTGCGATGTTATTTTATCGAACTTTTCGCAGCAGTGTAAAATGATGGTGGATATTGTACAACATAATAACATTATATAATATTATGATGGTAGGTCGATTCGCGAGCAAACGACAGATTTCCGATTCCGACTCGTTTCGCGTGGCCATAAATAATTCAGCGAGCACCCGTGGTGCGGGATGGGAATTCACATGGGTTGTTAAAAAAAAAAAAATGTAAGAGAGAAAATAAGAAGTCACAGCTACGGCGGACGCGCACGCGCCCATCGCGGGTGGCCGATCCCCAGTGGGTAACCCCGATGCAATAATAGTAATAAAAAAAAATATGAAACTACCAAAAATAACACCACCGCGGTAGTGCGCCAAACAAAATCTCTCTCGCCTCAATATTATTATAATAATAGAATGAAAAAAAAAAAATGTTAAAAAATGTGTTCCGCAGCATCTTGTGGGACATTCGCGTAACTTGTGTGGTCTCTTATTCGCGAATCACGGCACTGGATTTATGTACAGCATTCGAACATCATAAACTAGATTTAAAAATCCAAAATTGACCGACCCAACCGTGTTTTATTATTGTTTTGCAAAAGTTAAAAAAAAAAAAAAAACACCTATCGACGAAACTATATTGTATGGCTTAGTAAGATAATAATACTATACAGCAGATTTTGTTCGATTTTGTTTTCCAGTTTTCCAATGATAATTCAGAACGTAGTATTGGCGAAAAATTTTAAATCGAGATAAACATTGATTCTAGTGAAAAAATACACAAATAATTCAAATCTGACGTAAAATTTGTTTTAAGTCTATTATTATTTATTTCTATGAACATGTTCGATTTAAAAATCGTCATTCAACTATACAAAACGTGATATTTCTTATTTTTGTGTCAAGTCAAAACGTGCGATTGCCATGTTTAAACCAAAACACTGTATTACCGTCTTATTTAGGTCCTTCTACGTTCTATTATTGTTTTATAATATTTTAAAGTATTAATCGCCTTTTATTTAACTTTTCATAGTGTAAACAACTACTATTAATGATTATGAAATTATTCAAATAGTTTATGAAAATAAATAGTATATTTAATATTCAGATTGTTATATGGCAATACCGCATTTTGACATGTACCAACATTTTTAAAGTACCTATTAAAACATTTAAGACTAGGTATATGTTTTAAATTAAAAATACATTTATTTTACAGCGTCAATTGCCTTTTTTCATTTTTTACATATTAATAAATCTGTTTTAAGTGTCAATAATATACATGTAATATAACGTGTATCGGTAAACGGTTTTTCTTAATTTATGAACATTTTGATTTTAGGCAATACCCAGTTTTGAATTATCACCCTTCAATTTATTAAGTGGTTGAGTGCACATAATATGACGCCCAATTTCGACTATCGATTTCTGTCTAATTTTAGGCATTTTGAAATACACGTTATCAGGACGTCTATAATAGACTACTTTCAACGAAATTTCAAGAAAATCAAAATGTTCCATACATTAAATAAAATTAATAAATTATGAAAGTTTAAAACATCTGATTCGCAAGTGATCCCGTGTCAGTATACCCTCCCATTGGTTGTTGTAGGATTATTAAAAAAAAAATCAATAATCCCACAATACGTTATTTTTTCAAAAACATCCATACCACGACCCTTGACAACTTCCAACCACATCTGCGACCACCAATCACTGAAATTTCATAATTTGATGTACGCGTGCATCGTATTCCCAATAATATTTTTAATTTATTTTTCAGCCGTCTAGGTTAAGACCACAGTGCGAACCACTCATAACGCATAATGCGTCGTACGAATTTACGGATTTATGATTCCACGTTCAACCGAGTCCCTGTACTTCTTTTTTTCTCTCATTTTATTCATTCCGGGTAGATACTGCTCATATTGTATTTCCTTAAAATTCTATTGTCTTTGAAGAGGCATTCAATACATTTTCAGATTGATTTTAAAAATTAAACAGTGGACGACACAAGTGCCAAAACTTGAGAAACAAAATATAAACCGTATCGAACAGGAGCGCCAAAAACTCAAACCTTATTATTTTATTGTTATATAGGGTGTCAGAGTGTTTGTGTCATAACTATTGTAACATTAATATATTGTTGGTATGTACTTGGTAAGCATTAGAATTCACGTAAGCTATACCAAAACCGAAAGTTAATTTCACATAAACAATTACAAATAAAGGCATTTCATTTAATGAAGAACAATATAGATATTTAAGATAAATGACCAGTGGTCAAATTTTAGAGATATACATTTATTCAATTACACAACCTTTAGAAATATTTGGTTGAAATTCCGCATAAGGATAATATTATATTATTATCCGAACTACAAAATGTGCATCTGAAGCATCGAGATTTAATACTAGATACCAATTTTTTTATGTTAATTTCTCAGTTCATTTACATCCTGTATTATTATAGTAATTGATATCATACTAAAATTAAAAGTGAAAACATATTTATTTATGAACTCATCGCTTCAAATTCGAAATGAAAGACATCTAATGCAGGCATAATTTTACAATGGAAGAAATAAGTAGAATGGAATATATTTTGAAATTTAGAAAGTACAATTAAAAAACAACCATAATATTACCATACATAAAAAAATTATAGAATTGGTACAAATTATACTTATTTTTCCATATTTTTGGCGCTTTTAACATTATATATTATGATTCAGGATGTATAGATATAGTTTTATATCGGTTATTTTACTTTTTCTAATACATTAATTTATTGTTATTGAAACTTAACACGTTGGTATAGCTAACTGTATATGTTGGGAAGTACAATTTCTACTAATATTATCAAATACATTAAAATACACATTGCTTAAAGCAAAACGTAAACGAAATATTAGGAAAATACTTACTAATAATAGTATCCCAACTCGACGTGGGGGGAACTGCCTAACCATCAGTACGACAGGCGTCAACAGCGCTCCCGGTGTTAATTTGTTTTGCAAAAAATTTATATTATGTTGGAGCTTATGTCCTACCGATTTTGAGGCGAATCATTTAAAATAAATTTTACACCTTTGACGCTTATGTCATAATATACAGTGAAATTAAGTCGTAATATTAAGTTAATTAATTTGAATTTATATCTATAATACATTAATACCCAACAATGACCTGTATGCCAAACCCTGAATATAACCGAATATAATCTATAATATAAAAATGAATCGCAAAATGTGTTGGTAAGCGCATAACTCAACAACGCCTGGACCGATTTGGCTCAAATTTTTTTTAAGATGTTCGTAACTGCCGGGAGAAGGTTTTACGAAATAAAATTTTAGGAAAATGCACCGGAAAGGTAGAAAATTTCAAATCTGTATGTGAAAAATACAACAGTGGCGCAACAGTGCATTATATTATATTGGTTGCTATTGGTTAATCGGACATGTTTGTTGATTTCATATAATATAAAAATGAATCGCAGAATATGTGGCTAAGCGCAATAATTCTACTGTACGTGTGTTGTGACCTAACTCCTCCTAAATGGTTAGACCGATTTGAGTGAATCTTTTTGTTTGCGTTTGCGTTTATTCATCTGATTTTAGTACGGTTAGGTTAGGTTAGGATTTTGTATTAATTCATTATATCAATCCACCATAGGTAGAATACGACAAACTTGGTATAACTTTGCTACTTTAGAGTTAAATCATACACTAACGTATACATACAGCACGGGGTCCGCGATCTACCGCAGGTAGATTGCCTACCTGATAATGCACTGCTGCGAATCAGCATTTTTATTCCGGGCAACGGAAAAATTAAGATTAAATTTGAAACCATACACCGAATATTAAATTATGAATTGAACAAAGTTTGAGTCACATATAGTTGGTACACTTAATGGGAAACGAAGTGCACGGGTTCAGCTAGTATACAATAATATTGTATATAATATTATAGCGGATAATAACGTCACGTTATTACTATGTATAAGTTTATCTATATTGATACTCGCGCAGACGTTATTTTTGTCCTGCAAGACGAAGCAATCGCGTTCGGGACATATTAATATATAATTATATTATGATGTTGTTTTTCTTCCTGCACCAAATCGCACCAATAATTTATACATGGTCCTGACACACGACTGGATCTACTTTATTCAGTTATTTTTACGACAGTCGGTTGCACATAAATACGCGTGTACGGCGGTCAATTTACCTTGTATTTTTGTGAGATATACGGGAAAGGGCAAAAAAAACATTATAAACCACCGCAGCGCTACCCGGCTATATTATATTATATTGAACGCCGCCGGCATCCGTAAAGATCAAATTAAATATTTACAGGATTTGATTTAAGAAGAAAAAAATACAGGCAACTTACAAACGACTAGCAGCCCTGCAACATGGTAAATAAAATATTAATAAGGTTTTATAATTAATACTTTTGATGTACGCAGCCATTCGAGTAATTGCAAATCATCGTCATATTTTCGAATACCTATAAAATACGATGTATAATATATATATATATTATACGATATTATCAACCGTCGGCGTAGTATAATAATAGTATATATAATTTAGGTATATAATATTATAATATTTATTTAATATTTGATTGAAGTCACGACCAAATAACCTTAACCAACTGCAATATGCCACACCGTCACGAGTTCGCCGGTTCTTTATACAATATTATTATAAGGTATTATATCTGCAATTGCATTATTTCCATTATCGCATCGTTTGCAATCTTATTTACCCATTGATTATTGATCCAAATGTTGTAGACGGTAACAATAATATATCGGTCAGCTCGAATGTCTATACTTAGTTTTTTGAATATTATTATTCAATATAATATTGTGCATAAAAAAATGTAGAAAAAAAATGTACACTAGTATATAAGAAAATTTTAAGCCGATAGAAAAATACACGAATGGTAATTTCATGCTTGAACGTGTTGTCGAATAGCAAAACAGTGTCATCATTTAAAAAAAAACTATGTCCGTAGTAGCTGATAAGAGTTTTAGAGCCAATTGTGAAAAAAAATGTATTGGTTCAAGTTGGGCCAAACACACTATAGAATGTAAAACAAATTGCGATAGCTGAGGTTTAAATCATTGAAAGGATTACAAAATCAAATAAAAATGGATTCGTTTTAGGATGAAAACCACTTTGATAATATTTTATATCCTATGTGGTTATATATTTGTATTTAACTATTAATATGTCCACAATGGTTTTCTAGGCACTTCCAGGCCAATCAAACTCACCCCCAGGTTCGACTTTTAACGTTTCGAAATGAGAGGCGAACAATGAACTCGCGACAATTATTTGAATACATCAATAATCAATACGGAATACAATAACAGTCGATGATAAAGAGGAAAGGTAAATTCAATTTTAAATTAATAATAATATTATGACCCTATATGCTTGATATATTATAATATTAGTATAACGCATATAACTATATGCGCAAAGGTACATTTCAATCGGTAATGTGCTGCAATTATTTAATGATGATATATAAACAAGATCGTCGCACCAGGGTCAACTTTTCTAAGGTCGTTATGGTATTAGGTGCACAATATATTATTATAATCTAAGAAATGGTCGGGCGACAAGTCGAAGTAATATTTATATTATAATTATACTTAGAAATACTCGTGAAATCGTTCTTACTGCAAAAACCCTGAAGAAAACGATACCTGCAATGACCACCATCTCCGCGAAAACCACAGGACGACCCGGTGTCTTCGTATGTTTATATTATTATAATAATATTATATTTTATATGCGTATTATAATATAATACACTATCCAGTGGTTCTCAAACTGTGCACCGCTAATACATTCCATGGGTTACCACGGCACATTGGAATTTTTTTTTTAAATTTTAAATCTCATATAAATGTGAATCTGGATAGTCGGCTTACAGTACAGCTAAAACCAAATACCTCATCAACAATACCTCGAGTCGATGCAGAACCAGAGACCAGATTTACAACTCTGGCTGTCAAAAATCAAACCTACTATTGCTAAACTTTTTAAACATAAGCAGCCACACACATTAGCTTAAAATTTTACAATATTAACGTTTATAATATATTTTTCTCATTTTCATATTTCTCATAATTTCTTACAGGTATATAAATGTAGGAGTATACTTTTTAGGTCAGCTGCAGCATGCTTAGAGCGCTTGAATTGTATTAAGTTTAAAAAAATATATAAAAATCGGTCATCGACGAAGATTAGTTTTCGGATTTAATTCATGTTTCTTGTGTGGTATTCGCGGCAGGGCACCGTGATTGAAAAAAGGGCACCGCCGGAGGGAAAGTCAGGTAACCGCAGTAAGTAACTAAATAATACTGCGCGTGCACATCATTCGCCTGGGCGTATAATAATTATTAATAATATTACACTGCGGCCAAATATGTGAAATATTATACAAAACAACGTCGGCCAGTCCGCCGGTGTCGTCTGCACCGCACACATCATAATATTATAATAACATATTATTATAATATAACATTATAATACTATACACAGGTATTATAGGTACGCGGCGCAGCGGCCATAATATTATCTTTGGGCGGCGGGGTCGAAATTCGCGAACCGTAGAGGAAAGGGTTTATATAGTTAATTTTCCAAACAGCCTCCGCCGCCGCCGCGCCCAGTCCCGCGTACATAATTAGGAAGTTAACCGGTGCGCGAGCGTTCTTCACGCGCGTGAGAACAGTTAAAAAGTTTAATGCGCTCGTATCGTGTGCGCTGCGTATAATAATATATATCACGTCGCGTGGGTGTGTGTGTGTGTGTGTGTGTGTGTTACAATCACAATAATAGGCAAAGTCGCGAGCAAAAGTGCACACACCCCGCGCTGACCCGGTTTCGGTTCGTGTACGGGTCACGGTTTTTTAAATCCACCGAAAAAACAGACAAAAAACTGTTTCGTTTTAATTTATATTTTAACGATTCGAATGACCGACCAAACGGCGTTTTTATTGCAAACACCGCCGCCGCCGGCTGAGCTTAATTAAAACAGAATTTCGCGTTCGGCCGTCAACGACAAATGCACAGCAATGCATCCATTACTGTATAATATAATAGTGCTCGGGTCGTACAACTGCAATTAATAATGCAATTATGGGAAAATTCGCGTTACCGTGACATAAAACTCTGCTTGTATGCACACTGTATATATATATATATGAATTTATGATACCTATAATGTTAACAATAATATGCTGGTAGTGTGCAATGTGCAAACGATCGCAACTTTTTCTGCCCGCCCCGTCTGCAGGTAATGCACATTTTCGGAATAACGCACAATCCCATTGGCATAATATGGCAATAATTATGATATTATTATACTATAAAAGTATAAACGAATAATAACAATAATATTTATTGGACGGTTCAGAATATCGAACCGTCATTGTAGCTGAAATCAGGTCTGACAGCATAAAAGTTATTGCCCAGCGAATACATTTTTCCTACCTGTAACTGTACGATCTGTATATAATATTATTTTCATTAATAATAACCTAAATACGACAAACTATGATATTACCATAAGGAAAAAATCTAATACCATCACACTGATCGTCTATCGGAATTCCAGCATAGACATTATATTATATATGCAATTAGCCAGCGGCGTATCCAGGGGGCAAAGAGGTTGTAACTCGAAAATTGTTAAATAATAAAAAAAATTGTCATTAATTGATCGTTCTCAGATCAAATGTACCCCCACCTCCACTACAAAAAAAAAAAATTCTGTAGAGAAGAATCACTATTTTTACACAATATTATTATTATATTTTTTGAGTATGACATACCTAATTACATAAACCAGTGTTTTTACAATATGACTCATATAATATTGTTTTACTTACCAGCTATTGAATATAAAAGGTACCTCTAAAGGTAATTCTATATTATTTGACGTGCGTGTTAAATTAATTTAAATAAAACAGCGTATTTCATTTGAGAATAAAAAGGGTATTTACTATTTAGTAATTAAACTTTGATATAACATAAACTTTTAGCCATCAGGCATACTACGTTATATACAATTATATAGATGTGTAGTTTAATTTATTGTACAGTAAAATTAATTACATCGTAATCTCGAAGGAAAATGTTTTTTTTATAGCTAACTTTATAAGATGAAAGGACACATTTCCAACGTGATTGATTTTAATAAATTATTAGTTTAAATATACATATATACCTTAAATGGATAGATGTTAATTAACCTATTCGATAAATTGATTTTGTTAAATTAAATTGCTTTAGTTATTTTAATGTTGTAAATTAATAACAAGAATGTTTTAGATTTTGTATAAAGGAGGATTGGGGAGCCGCTGTGTTTTACTTTCTTTCATGTAAATGTCTATTGGCAGTTTCGAAAATTAACATAATATAATATATACACAATATATATATGTATAATGTATACAGTATAATATATTAATATATAGGTATATATAATATATGTATATTAAAATTTACAACATTCTACATATAGTCAAATACTCAAAAAGTCAAAGTCACATACATTTTCTAAATATAATATATATTGCCACTTTAGATAATTTAGTTTCAAAAGCTTGACAAAATTTAGTGATAGTCCTCTTGTTTTTTTTTAACGTATTAACTTTTCAAAAATTTACGAAAACAAAAACCAGAAATCGCTCAGCTGTGTACCCGAAGTCCTCGTAATTGAGTAGGTTACTGTTATGGAGATTGTGTAAAAATTAACTACAATAATATAAATCATTGTACTTGTTCAAATTACGATTCTTAGTGGAGACTTTTCAAATATTATATTTCTAAAGATATATTCTATTTTCTATATTTATATTAGTCATACGGTAGGCTGACTTATTATTTTGAAAATATCTTTGTATGCAGTTAATAATACTAATAGTAATTTTATTTACCTTTCAGTGATATACACCGTGTACTGGTTTCTATACCAGTTAAATACAACTAAGTAACAGCATAAAGTAGCACGTTTAATGCTTAATTATTTTTTAACTTTTAAGAATATGGTGAAATTAGCGTGAAGCTATCGGTGAATGCAGTCAATTTTTAGAATATCTAAGACATTCTTATTGTATAAGACCTTATGATTTTTTGTCAATAAATTATCATATTAAAATATTTATAATAGGTAATCCCAGCAAATTGTAAAAATTGAAGTTAAAATTTCTGTACAATTTAAACCGTGCATTTATATTTACATTTTTTTTTTTATGTCAGTAAGAAAAACATATATGGGACGATGTACCTCCTCAATTTTTCCACTTTTTGACAGAGCGTAAAAATATAATATTATAAGCGAACACTTATAATTTTTTATGATGACAGACACCAGACACACAAAAAAAAAAACATACATAAATGTAAAATCAATACACTATTATTGCTCTACTCAGTGTCTAAAATATAATATTATAGTTAATATACCTAAAGTAAAAAAGAGTCACATAAATTATACTCGTTCGAAATTAAAGTGAAATTAAATAATATATGTACCTATGACTATTGAGTATTGACTAATACTGAATTTAGCCGAGTAGCACTGCTAAACATTTTTCAAATTGTGTTGTTCTCGTCGAATTATACTTTTAATGAATATTATTTATTGTACTTTTATGTATAGATTGTAAATATTATTCGTTTTCAATAATAGGTAATAAAAAAAAGGAATATTGTGACAATAATAGGCCAACACTGAAATATTATTAGCTGTGTAATAGTAACTATATTAGTAATAATAACTGTTATTATTATGTTATTTTTTTAACATTTTGGAATTGAATTTTCGGAGGAGCTGTTATAGTTTTACCTTACCAATATTTGTATTTAGCTTTTGTTTTGCTTTAATTAGATTGCCTACATGATTTCTTTAAATCTTTAATTTTTCCACTAACGTTAATTTAAACTCCAGAAGTATAGTCTAAGTTATTCAATAATTATTTTAATTATAAATATAGATTGTTTTGTATTTTAACATACAGATCCACCTCTCAAACTCAATATTCAATATCATCGACAATTAATCAAATACATTACAAACTTGAGACGGTTAGGCTAGTGAAACTTGATGAGTGTACAATATATAATATAATACATATACATATATATAGTACCTATATACACACACACTTACAGGAATTGCTTATCGGACAGCTGTCTGTACTTTTTTTTTCAACAGTGATTTATTTGTTATTTGTTTTCTAAAATCTGCACCGAAAATGTTGCATTATAACCAAAAAAATAAAATAAAAGATTTTTCTCTTTGTACAATTGGGTATTTTCATTAAACTGATTGCACATAAATGTATTTTAACGACATAATAAATCAACCGGAAACTGGAATAAATCTGATTTTCTACCCGTCTGAAAGTTATCTAATTGTACGTAGTAATAGTAAGCACAAAAAAAAAAACAACAATTAAATCTTCATATAACGTTTTGTTCCTAAGTGCGCTTTAGTCGTATTCGCTTTTTTTCCAACAAGTATAATATGTAACATACTATTAATCTTCTCGGTATTCTGTGATTTTATTTATGCGTTTGCTGACTGCTGAGTAAACTAAAATTGGGATTGTGAAATTTAGAGACCTTCAAAAGTTCTGTTTTATTTGGAACACAAAATGGCGAACCAAATAACAGAGCACGGACGGAGGAACGAAACGATTGTCTTCCTTCTGTTTTTTGTTTGTATAACATTATAGAACCAGCCAAACATAATTAATTCATAATCAGTATAAGTACAGTTACCTACATATATATATTAAACAAATTTAATATACAATAATATGTACTATCTACATTATATACTTACAACTTACGACAAAGTTGGATTTTTTGCCAAACGTACAGGAAATGTTTTTAAAAATGTCATCACAATCTGAAAAAATTATATTTTTTACCATAACGGCAGTGCATATTATCATACACACTATACACACATAAACCTATACCATGTGCGGGGCCAGTTTTGATGGAGGGTTTTAAGTTATAAGGGCACTTTTCCCGGGCAGCAGATGTTGAGGCGCATCCAGATGCCGGAGTACTTTAATAAAAAATGTTGAAAGTGATATAGGTTACCTACTAGATTTGTTTATTGTTTGATAAAATTATAGACGACTTTCCAGGATAAAAATCAAGAGAAGTACCAAATTTATATTTAACCATTTTGATTGTACTATTTACTATATATAACAATTTGAAAGTATTAAATTAAATTGAACTTTAATTATAATTTATTATTGATTAACAAAGTAAAGGTTTAATTTAAAAATTGTGATTGATGAAATGTTATACCTATGAGCTATGAGGTTAATATACTTATTATTACTCTTCAAATTATAAAGGTTTATTAATTTATATTTGCTATATTTAAATTAATTTTGACATTTGTGATACACAAACGGGTGGTATTTAAAACTTGAAATAATCAGGTTTTAAGTAAATGGTTATAACAAGTTACAAGATTGCAAATTTTTAATTATTTTCCTCAACTACTTAGTTATTGGGTATTTTTAATTTTTTACTGCTAGGAGCCTCTAAAAAAGATTTGCCTCGGGCATCTGAAAGTCTAAATCCAGCCTTCACCATGTGTCCACGAAAACTGGGTACACTCTATAGCTCAGTTTCCTAAATTACCCAGTACCCTATACATATTTTAGAATTCTGTCTGCGGGCGATTGATGATCCAATAGTCTAGTTTCATGTCCTGCAAACATAATTCAAAAATATGTGTGGAGTACTGAGTAATTTGGGTAACTTAATTATACGGTGTAGGTACCCTGTTTTCGCGAAAACGCGGTATATATACATATATTATACATATATTATAGGTCTATGGGAGCGATCGTTACTAGAACCTAACGACGGTATTATTTCGATCGCAATAAAATACGAAATTTGTTACTATATTAGAATATATAAGTACAATAAACTGTATATGTATAACTATTAGGTATAACTTTTCGTAATGACTACTTGAAGTAGATCGACGAAGGTAAACAAAATTTGACCACCTCGAATCCATCGCCGAAAACTTCCAATACAAATTGAAACAAAGTCGTCACTATACTCTCCACGACTAGTCCGAGTGGTCGAAGAGCTGTAGACAGTTTCTACTGCTAAAAACCACCGTCGATACGGTAATACCTACAATACTACGCACCATGGTGGTACGGAGATCTGAGTTTTTAAAACGAAAATTGCACACAAATGTATACAAACTATATATCTCCAGACTCCAATACAAGGTGATTATATTATTTTTTCTTATCTCCGAGCTATAGGACGTAGGTTTCAATCAAAGATATGTTGGCAACTTTACTTTTAAAAAGTCAACATTCAAACAACTCCATACCTATCATATTATGATAATCAGTTTATCAGCTTTGATGACTTATGTTAATAAGTTATTGATAATAATAGTGGTCGTGATGATACTGTACATAGTTTTGCACAATGTCTGTTCAAGTGTTTATGACGTAGACTCGGCAACAGCCTCCGCTTAACATAAACCAGTTAAAATGTCCCCAGTTATAAAAATTCGACATATTTTCGTTGGTCTTAAATTCTATAGGAGTTTTAAATTAATTAAATACTATATTATATTACTATTACTTAAAAATCAAGCATAGGACCAGACATGATTCCAAATATTTTCTTTTCAAATTTTAAATTTGTGTTATCAGTTTCCTTGTTGTATCCACTTAATCCATCATCATCAATCTTTGTACGCCTATTTTTAAAGGTAGTGATGTAATTAGTGTAAGAAATCCTATAATAAATACAAAAATTGTTTGGATCAATTATAACAAAAACCATTACTCCGTTTCTTTTACCTTAAAGCAGTGGTCGGCAACCTTTTTACCTACACGGGCCATAATTTGTTTCAGTTTTTTTATGGAGGGCCGCATACAAAATTAAAATATTAAAAAATATAATTTTAACATAATATAATACTAATATATTTACAGATAGCAACAAACATATTGTGAGTTTAACATTGCGGTTGTCCTTATTAACAAATTTTTAATTAAATACACTAGTAGAGAAAATTTAAAAGTTTAAAAATAATTATTAATTAATTCTTGAATGCATTTTAGTATACAAATATTAAGTTACTAGTGTGATTTTTGAGGTTGAATTTTTCCCGCCAATTCGTTTATATCCTTAAAAAAGCATTCAAGTGTTCATCGCTTAATCGTGAACAATATTTATTTTTTCGAAATTTAAGTATTGAGAATGTCTGCTCACAATTATATGTGCTACCTACCGAAAGCAGTAATCATTTTTTTAGCAACATTTTTAATGCCTTTAAAATCTATTTCAGAAAGACTTGAATAAAATATTTTTAGGTCATTACTTTCTTTAAAAGCATTTTTAAGAATATCGTTGTTTTGCAATTCTATGACTTCCATCTGTAAATTAGATTCAACATCGTCAATGGCGACAAAAAAAGGGTTTTGAAACAATTTGATTTTATTCTCTTGTACATAAAAATCAAAAAATCAGAAATTTAAACTTCACGTTGGAATGTTTCGAAACGAACTGCACTAAGGCCATAATCCGATACGTATTTGTCGTAATCGACGATATATACATTATATAGGTACGATTAGATTACGTTCTCGATCATAGCTTATCTCACATTGTTATACAATAGTCATGATTAAATATTATTTATATATTTTATAACAATTTAAGCTACAAAATTAAAATTTTAAACACCATGAATTATATTTGGAGGGCCGCATCAAAAAATTCCGAGGGCCGCGGGTTGCCGGTGCCTGCCTTAAAGTATAATATTGTATTGATCACCACCATGATTTTATTCGATATAACTGAGTAACAACGAACTAGGAATTATAGGTTTTCAAAAGATAATTTATATTATATTATTATGTACAATATATTATGCATTTTTTGCATCTGGGAATAGTTTATGTTATATTCACAGATTTATCCAAAGCGTTTAATAAAGTATATCACACTATCTTACTTCATAATATTAATATTCATGATCCTTGACTATCTTGGTTTTTGTCCTATAGGTATGTCAAATTGGAAACAAGTTGTAAACTAAAACAATTTTAAATCAGATCCATCAAAATTGAATTTTCTTATTGCCATCAGAATAATCAGTTTGGTCTGATAATATAACTGAGTTTAATTGATAAGGCGTAGTTTTATTTAATGTGTTATTTAACAAGGATCAATGGAGACTCGGTTTAGTACTAGTTTATATTATTTACTGTAAATATTTAGTAATATTTTGTCGATGACTGAGGTTTAAAGTAAAATTAGTGGGTAGTATATTAGTATAAGAGTTCTAAATTCGATTAGGATGGAGGTATTTTAGGATGCTAGATTTTTGTTTTGTTTGTTCTGGTAAATATTCATTATTATTTGTGTGAGTCTGGTTTTGTGTTTACATATGTAGCCTAAATTTTGGATATTATCTATATTATTTGAGTATGAGGTGCTGTTGTAAGGTGAATTTGACACAGTGTCGGTATTACGGTTAGAATTTAATTTATGTTACCTATGCGAAATTTGAGTTTAATTCTGTGGTTTTTAAAACTTAAAATTCTATGTTTAGATAATCTTTAAAATAATTTCCTTCAATTTATGCTATTCAAATATAACAATACACATTCTTATTAGCAGTCATTATTACAATAATTATTTAACATTATTTAGTAGTTTAATAACAAATTAAAAAAAAATAATCCCGAACAAAAAATTTTAAACCTTAAATGGTTATATATTTTAGTTGCCTTGATATATTAAGTTTTCTTAATTTTAGTGTCCCAACTCTCTCGATTAAAAACTAGGTCAACTAATATTGTTTATGTATTTAAAAAAAAAAAACAACAATATTTATGTCTTGGCTTCTCCTACCAATTGGACGATAAAACGATCGTCATTAGCTAATGAAACAAATATCAAACTATTTTATTATAACTCCATTTAATCTATTAATAATAATTTAAATAATATTTGTTTGCGCTTAAATCATTTGTATTCTTATTAGGTACCTATATTATATTGTTATTGTTTAAATGTATTGTATTGTGGATTTCATGATCCATTGAAAATCGCTTTAAAAAATAAATAACATATAATATGTATACAGAGTAATAAGTATATGTAACTAAAAGACCAGACAAATGAAATAACTTTTGTTTTTATATAAAAATGTACCGACGCTTACGTTATCACTTATCTTACACGTATGGTACCTATAACATTTTTAATTTTTATTTATTATACAAAAAACAATACTATTTAAATCTGACATAACATTTTTTGAGTCAAAATATCCAATTTTTTTATTATTATTAAACATACTATCCGCGGCATCTGTGGCCATTGCACGTTACAATACATTTTATAATATTCATGCATTAAATAATATTAAACATTGAAGGAACATATAGGTAATAACATTATTAGTAATACAATTATTTTATTTTATTTATTTATTTTATTGGTTAATAATTTATCTTATTATATAAGAGAAAACAAATACTTAATTTAACTGGAAGTAGATGTTAATTATTTTATACAATTTACAATTAGTAAATAAGGAGCGTTTCTGCAAGGAATTTTATGAGGTTGACGACGTTGATAGAGGTTCAGGATTGAGGTGAGTCGGAGGTTTGGAAATATCTTCTTTCCTTGATATAGGTTCTACATTCGGTTAAAATATGTTTAACTAAGAGAAGGACTCCACAACAAGTACACATGGGAGGGGCTTCTTTCTTCATTAAATAGGAGCGAGTGAGGCGGGTGTGTCCTATTCTAAGACAGTTATGGTCATATCTTGTTTTCTTGTGGTGTTCGCGGGGGCGAGGAACAGTTGAATTGAATTCTTAATTTCGTTAAGTTTGGTGGACGTTTCATTCTATCCCATTTGACATATACGTGATAGGTTATCTTCAATGACTTTCTTTATGTCATTAAAGGAGAACATAGGTTAGGTGATTGCATCAGGGCTGAGTGGAAGAGTTTGGTGGCTGTATCTGCCTGTTCGTTGCCAGGTATGTTACAGTGACCAGCGATCCGAGGGTATACAATTTGTAAATCTGGTTTTTGAATAATTTCGACTGTACAAACATTTAATTAAGTGATGTAGGTAGTTTTTTTTTAAAATTTCGTAATTTTTTTAAATTAAGTTGATCCATGTCATAAAAATAAAAAACATTTTAAATACAAAAAGTATTAACTTTTTTTATACGACTATTGTATGAATGTATGCCCAATTTTAAATGACTGTAGTAACCTACTTTAAAATCTAAATATTTTTTAAAAAGTTTTTTTTTTTTTTTTTAATTAATAATTATAGTCTCAAGAGGACGTGATACTCGCATGTGTTGTCTCCGTCTTACAAGTGCGTAACATTGCAAATTATACGCAAAGCAGAACACGTGTAGCTCCGTTAGCTTAAAAATTAGAGTAAATTGAACTTTTATATAATCTAAATGTAAGCTTATTAT
>NC_042494.1:147054627-147067167 GCF_005508785.2 Acyrthosiphon pisum
TCCTCTTAACTTCAAAAACTAAATTATTTTTATCAATAAATTAGATGACCTGTATGTCAGGAACACATTATAAGAATAATAAAATAAAAAACATTCAACATTTTAAGAAATCATAAGAAATAAACTGATTGACTTGAAGAAATGTTCTAATACTCAAAAGTTTTCTAAAACCTAAATTATTAAAAAAATAAATAATATTATAATAATATAGTTTACTATACGCGTAACACACTAGTCAATAATTATTTATATGAAAAAAAAAACTCAAAAATATTGGTTTGAACAAATGTTGTTTCATTTTTCACGTCTTCCTTATACACTCTATATAATATTGTCATGGTCGTCATCATTATTATGCTATGTGTTATGTACAATCATCACAGCACGTTTGTCGTTCTCTGTGGGACAATACACCTATTCACTTTTGATATTATTATTTTAATATAATAATACATGAACCTATGTGTAAGCTCTGAAAACGACGGCATTGGACCGTTCCGGTCGAAACAAAGTAACACAAGCTCTGCAGTAAGTTTTGGGTAGGCATTGAATACTATTATTATAATACACGTGTGGGAAATGGACATAATACGTGCAAAATACCTTTATCCAAATACTTGCCTATATTGTGATATGCACGAACAATAGTTAATATTATGGACAATAATACTATGTAATACGCGTTCTACAGCTGCCATAGAAACGTCACCGTATTAATTATTGTAAAATGTAAGTACCCCCCCGTACGCGTTGTTTTGAATAATCACAACACGGGCTACAATATAACTACATTATTATCTCGGTTATTATATTATTTACCTCGCATTACAAAACGGTTATTTAGAGAGAATTTATCTATTATTTTTAGTATTCCGCGTCGTGCGAAATGTCTATACCTACCTTCATAATAAATCGGTTGAAAAAAATGCGATAATGATAATATTATATTATAATATATAAAAAAAAATAAAACGAAACGAAACAGATTATCGTCGAGCCGTCGGAGAATTACAATTTTAATTAGCTTAATAGTATTATGTCGACGAGATCTAAGGTACGTGTGACGCGTATGCGAAATATAAAATATTATTACGCTCGAGCTACCTACGCGATACAATTATTTTGTCGAAACAGCATATTATAATATTAGCTATGCGTACATTACATTATAAGTACATGCAGGTATTCGAAGCACATTTTCTGTACATAGGACACCTCGCATTATGCAGTCAAGTTTTTGCGAGTCAAATTAATTACGCCAAGTCCGTCGCGCACGTGAACTTTTAAACGATTTCGTTCGTCCGTACCTAACGTTGAAGATTATAATATTATATATTTTTTTTACCATCGAGAGTGTAGAGAAAAAAATTTCGCAATTCGTCCAAAGATATTTAAATAATTTGTCTGTCTAATTGCGACGTTTACAACATAGATTAGTAACTGCGTTTTGTTTACGAGTGTTGAATAATAATTAAACGAAAAGGCGTAGAAAGTTACACGCGCACGCGACGTTATAGTATTTGAACGCGTTCCTTACATTAATAATTACATAGGTATACAATATAATATTATGGTATATATTTATAGCCTATAATAGGTATCTTATCTTTACACAATACCTACGTATCGTTATAATATTATGTCGGGCAATAGTGCAGTGCGAGTGTCGTGTGTATACTACGCGTATGCAGTTTGCACACAATTATCACGAACTATATAAAATATGTCCCGTCTATCTGTTTTGTTTCTAAAAAACAGTCGCTCGTTTGTACCTACATATCTGTAATATAACAACAACAATGCGATGCAATTATTGAACTCGTTGGACCTTTCTCTCTCACTCTCTCTCTCTCTCTCTCTCTCTCTTACTCACTCCCTCTCTTTCTCTCATCTATTACATTTCCCGTACGATTTGTAGAGAGACGGCGCGCTAGAATGCATTTTATGTACATTTCTTCGTCTTCTAAATAACACTGCACTGGGGTGTTACTTTAACAACTGGCATAAAGACTGCAGTCGTTATGCCTGTACCTACGTATTTATGTCAGCGCTAATCAATTTATAACATTTGCCTGAAATCCAGGGTGAAATGATATAGTAAAATAACTGTGGTCAAAGTGTTCTACCAGTTCGGCTATCGAGTCTGTCAGATGTTTTGTTAATGGCCATTAGTAATTAATCATAGTAGTTATTTAATAAAATGTTATAAATTTAAATAATATTTAGTTTATACTATAATAATCATTTAAAACACATGTGTCCCATCCATTAGGTACTATATTTTCATAAATATAAATTTAACGAGTAATTACAGTAAAATTTTCACTACAATGGACAATTTCTCACCATCAAAATATACTTCATTGCGTTTTAAAATAAATTATTTCTAATTATTATATTTTTACCGTGAAAATAAACATATCATATTGTTTGATTATGACAAGTAAACCATAATAATTTTCAAAAAGAAACAAATGACACCCACCGTTAAAATCCAATCGTGAATAGGCCAAAAAAACAGGAATGACCATTATATTATTTTTGTTTTTCTTGTCACCATATTCCCCTATGCTGTGACACAGTGACTTGTGGCGGTTAGCCGTGGTACTGTCGTAAAATTGTCCAAAGTCTGAAAAGAGTACAATAACAACAATTGTTTCGAATACTTACCTTTTTTTTACAAAATATCTAATGTTATAATAACTAATATTTGAGTACTTATTTTGTATTACAAATCACATAAGTAGGTACTCACATAAAAACATACGCATTTATAATAATTATTTTTATTAGCTACTTACACACGATTTTTCATAATAATTGAATATTTTTATTTTTACTTAAAGCCGCCGCAGACCCCCGCAATGAGTGCCGCGGACCCCCAGAGGGTCACGGACCACAGTTTGAGAACCGCTGGTCATATGGTAATTATTATTATCATATCTTATTACCTATTGCAGTTGTTCGCGTGACTATTAAAGTGTACAATTATTATTTATTGTACCTGCAACCGTAATCGCAAAATAGTGAATTTTTTACATCCGATCAAACATATGCGACGTAATCTGAGACATCTGCAGACATACTATAGGTATACCGTATACATATAATATGAACATAAATATTATGTAGTCATTGAAAGTATATTATAATAACTGTCAACTATTACTGTATCCTGTTTAAACAGTATTTTTATAACCTTAAATTTCCGAATAATACAAGAAAATGTATAAATATGAGTTCTCAATTTGTATTATCGTGAACTCGGTGTTTGTCAGATAGAAAAAGTCCCTTATACGTCATGATGGCTATCATAATATTTATGTGTTATGTTTGTACAAGATATTTGGAATTTTAGATGTATTTATGTATTATTCTTTTATATTTAATGAAAACTTGTTTGAATACTGAAGAGTCGCTTGTACTCTTTTTTATTTTAATTTCTCGAGGTCGTATAAAAATATTACAGGCATGGTAATAATATATTATACTGGACGAGTTTTGCGTGAATTATATTTTTTTGAAAAAAAAAAACAAAAAACGGACTTCTATAAACAAAAAAAAAACACATAATATTTAAATGGTCAATTACAAATTTCAGTATTCAGGTCAGCAATAAAATAATATAGACATTAAGGGCGGATACCGTGAGTGACCCTATAGGAATCGTTCAGATTATTAACTTCAATTTAGAGGTCTTTTTTTTATCTGACTTGAGTATTTTTATTACGGGGTAATCGATTGGATGATATTGTGCTTAGACACAAAACTGCAATTATAAAACTGTGTGGGGATGAGAACAACCCTTTTTGTTATAGCTTGCTCCGCATGTGCAGATCTAATTCTGAAAATATTTGATATAGTATCCATATTCTTGGTATACGGAAGGTATAGGTATATTAATTATAATATGATAACATATATTATACAGTTTGTAATTTTAAATAAAACATTTGATTATTTAAAATAATTAAAGCTACAAAGAATAGTTAGGCACCTATAAAACTTTTAAAATGTTTCATTTCATTATTATTATTATTATTGTTATTTTACTGATTGCAATTTTTAGAAAACGACCTTTTGGAATAAATTCATAAAACAACTTTGTTAAAATAACTCTAAACAGTATTTATTTTTAATCCTATTGATTCGCATATTCAATTGCATTTCTATGTAAGCTATAAAATATTGTCATAACTAATGGTAAGGTGTTTTGAATACTGGGATTTATTTTCGACGGTGATAATGACTACAAAAACGGTAAAATGGTATTTTATATTATTTAATATTTGGATAATATACCCATTAGCTAGATAAAAATAATAATTACATTTTTCACGATTTGTATTCCATTAAAATGTGCGTTTTCCTATGACGATATAAATAGTGGAAGTACTACCTATTCGAAAACGATGAGGGTGAAAATAATTAAAGGTAACTCGGTATATCGTACACCGTAGATAATATGAATATGAACTTATATATTATTTTACAATCTCCACTTAAGATGGGTTTCTCGAGTTGTGTCTCATCGCCGGCATGTTTTACAGCAGCACAATATCAAATGTTCACTCCGGTGGGACATTCTGCACGAAGTACGTTCTATACCAGCTGAAGCGTTGTTTATTGAAGTGATTACTGACCTGGCGCAAAGACTAAGCGAGCTTTGTTGAAATGAATGGAAATAAAACATCTTAAGAAATATATATATAAATTATAATTATAAAAACGTCTGTATTATACTCTTATCACACACCAGGGACGGTTACCTATATATAAGCATAGCTATCGTGCGGTTAAACAATACAACGCTGTAATAATAATATTGTAATGCTTTGCAGCGATGACGACGCTGTGCACATTGCTAATAGCGAAATGGAGCACAGACAATATAAAGAGCACGTGACCGGCTTTACTTGCCCGAAACAGTTTTACAGAGCACCACAACTACCGTTCTATAATATTTTACGATATTGGTTTTATTTCTTTGCAATACATTGTATAGGTACTGCACTGATCAAAACGAGAAATATAAACTATAGATGTACAATGTACATTGTACATTAATTAATTAATTGGGTACAATATACGGCTCTCCTAGTAAATTTTTTTTGATTTTTTTTTAACGAAAATTTGATTATATTTTGAACAGTGCGGAAGTATAATATTCCTACTACATATTAGATTATAAAATATATTTTTATTTATATTTTAGATATTATTGTTTATTGATTTTACGCTTATATAGGTACTTATGTATTTTTTTTTTAAATATATATATATTTATTCATTTGTTCATCATATCTTGGAGCAGTAGAAATCCATCAATCTTTAACTACAATATATTTTCCGGTATGAATGTAAAATATAATGAGTATTTTTTTTTTGAGAGGGTCCCAAAACTAAAAAAATTCTACAACTTTTCTTAATAAAATTTGTAAGACTATACATTTTTAGATTTGTTGGAATTATTTGTAAATAAATACTTTGTTATAAATACTTTGATCAGGTGTATACATTTTGAATACAATTATAATTTTTTTTCTTCGAAGCCCCATACAAACCAACTAAAAAATTAGTGTATTCAGTTCAGTAGAACGCATTCTGTAGGTATACTATAACATTAAGAATTGACTCGCGATCAAATAAATATTTCGATTTTCGTTGAGTGTTGAGGGAAAATACATCGCACATTATTAGCCGAATAGTTGTTATAGATAAGATATCAAATATAATAAAATGTGAAACGAGATAATATTACCTACTTTAAATATTGTAAATAATCATATTCTAATTTAATAATAAAATTACATTTTCAAATAGGTACCTACACATTTTTTTTATCAACATAATATAGATGTTTTTCGTTTTTACAGATTTATCCTCAGGTATTAATTAATAGGTATAATATTATATAATATATAATATTAGGTATACACAAATATTAAAGGTAATGGGAGGTAGTTAATTGTTGGGTCGCGAGCTAAGCGCGTGAGTACCTACCTATATTGTATAAATCATAGTATCATAGAGTAGTAGTTCAGAGTTCTATATCGTTATTTACATTGCATTGAAAAAATAGTTCAATCGAATTACACCGTGTTTTTGCATTTTACAAAATAAAAAACGTGATAATGGTAAATAAAATAATTAGATTTATGAAGACGTGATAAGACCTCTCCACTGTGAGTATATCTATATATTACATAATATGTTATGCGTGTATGTGGTAGTCTTGTAAAAGATACTTTTAGAGTTGTATTTAAATACAGATACAAATATATCCATTCAGAACATTTAGAAAGTATTTAAAATACATTTAAAAAACGTTTAAGAAAAAGTATTTTAGAACAAATATAAATACTTTCCACATATTTAAATACTTTCGAAATACTTTTTTCATCTGACTTATTATTGGTATAAGTAGGTTTTCAAAATTAATTTTGTAATTATTTATTTAAAATAATGTAATGTTAAGTTCAAGTGGGTATTATTGTTTTATAATAATTTTTAAATATTTCATCATTAGGTAATTAAACAGATGTTAATAAAATGGGAAATTAATTTAATTATTTTACTAAGTAAGAAATTATTAATTTAAGAGACATATTTAATTTTCAAAACTGATTTTAATCGATTAACAAGTGTAACTTGGGTTCCTATAGAGGTCTCAAAAGTCTACATGATCACGTGACCCACACCAAGTCACCCAGCAATAAAAATTGGTACCTGGATTGCGTGAACGATTGCACCAACAAGATATCAAAAGAAGAAAAAAGAAAATCCTTAAGGCACTCGGTGCCAATGTAATATTGTCCACAAAAATTATAGGCTTTACGGGAATAATGATAACTTTTTTTTTGCAAATTATACTAAGCCATCATTTGAAATGGAATAAGAAATCAAAGTTCAATGCGGCCTGTAGTAAGTATTTTTCTTTCAGATAAAAATATAGTTATCAAATCCGAGAATTGCACAAGGCTAGAGAATTATCCCTGTTACGCAGATGAACCCTGTCGTGGTTTTTGTCAGTCCGGTGTGCCATGTGAACTATACGCGAGACCCGTTCCCCTACATCGTCTGTGATAACCTACATAATATTGAAGTATGTTAAATTGACCATCAAACCAAAATATGACCATAAAATAATCAAAAAGTCACCACGAAATCGGTCAGAAACATCTTATCGTGTATCCAGTCCAAAAACATAATATTTTTGTTAAAAAAAGAAAATTAATAAAACCATGAAATGCGTGTTGCAGCAACAACTGACTAAACAGAATCGCGATACGATGATTTCTAGTCATTATATTATAAATGTTTTAATCAAACTCAGCGTAGTATGATTTAGTATAGCTATATATCACGTGTTTGAAGTTTCAGCGATGTATGGGTGTGAGAAAAAAAATTGCCAACTCTTTGAGGGTGAAGCGGAGGGCGGAGGGGGTGCAGTGAATCGCTCACGCCCGGCACGGATGCATAATATCCACGGACTCGATGATTCAACCCGATTTCAATCGATACACGCTAGAGCTGATGACCCTGCCGTGGATTTTGTCAGTCCGGTGTGTCGGATGAACTGCGCGAAGCCCCCGTGCCCTACACCGCTTCTGTGATTATGACATACATATTATATTATGATATACGTGAGTTAGGTACGTTAAATTTGCCGTCGAATGGAAATACGACGACCGTCGCGGGCTGACAAGTAACCCGACAATTAATATAGAGACAGTGGTGGATCCATAGGGTAGCGCAGGGGGCGCGCGTCACCCCCTCAGACCGTGTTTAGTTGTAAAAAATGTTTCCATAAAATAATAATTGTGTAAGACAGTAAAACGCTTTTTTATACCTCGAATTGCCGGCCGCGACAGTTATATCTACATTCGACATGTTTACTTTTGCTATTATTGTGGTTAATATTAATTATATTATATCTAAAAATAAATATTACATTCAAAACATTTTCAGACAACGACGCGCTACATGGTCTGCACGCCGTTATGACATTATCGTCCAATATCGTCTATTTCACTAATCACTATTAACTTTTGAGTTTATCTGGTTTATGGTTATTGCAATAATATAATAATCCTACAAAAATATCTTGATTTTCTTCGTGTTGTTTACTTGTCACTTGTGTTTGTGACATTGCAGAGTACTTGTGCGGTTTTTCAGTTTTCTTGATTGAATTATTTCTGGACGGTAAGTACCTACCCGACTATTATTTTTCAATAGTGCACATTTATAATTCAAATATATTTAATGTGCGCCCCTCCCCCTTAGAAAATGTCTGGATCCGCCCCTGTATAGAGACGATATATCCTGTCGTGGGTCGGTCCGGTGTGCAAGGTGAGCTACGCGCGAGGCTCGTGTCCTACGCGTGCTAATGACCTACATACGTATGCGATGCGTTAAATTTTCCGTCGAACGGAAACACGACGATGACCGTCCCCGTCGAAATACTATGCTGCACGGGGGACGTATCTCCGTCTGTAAAATATTATAAATTGTACACGTTTCCCGGTAATCCTTTGATGATCCCGCGGGTTTTAAGTTTCACGTGTGTGCGTGGGTGTGATGTGATTATTGTATTACGCGAGTCTGCCTACGGCTGTGTTATTATAATAGTAATGCGCCTGCAGGTAACGGCTCCGACATTAATGGAATATAATATTTCCAAAGAAAAACCCCCTCTGTCGCTGTGGGGAAGGGGTGGGGGGAAGACCCACGCCGGATAACGATGGTAACATTGTTTTATATTACTATCGCGGCGTTAATGCACCGTTAATCGTATACGCAGCGCACAGACCGCCACGAGTGTATTGGAAATAAAATGATCGTATTTGAGATAAAATCGTTTACAGCGGTCGGTTTAATGGAAAAGTTTCTCGAAGCCCCGCGAAAGCCCGTCGAATATTATACGGATATAATATATCACGTATAATAATATATTATATTCAAAAGATTAAAAGTAATTTTTGTTTCTACTTTTTGTGTATAAAATATATAAATACAACAGCGATTTATTGACCCGGCTCGGCGTACGCATCATTTATCAACGACGCCTCAACGATTTCTTAACACTACTTTAGCCCACCCGTAAATTGCAATATTATAATAATAATATATAGTCAAACCAATATACTTATAATAATATACGTATTTTTTTTAGCAATTATCTCTCTAACTCTGCAAATAGTTTCAATAATAATAATTCTAAACGAAGAGATAATTATAATTAATAGAAATACATAAATATCTATTTACAATATATCATAAACGTTAACAGTACCTATACAAACATGAATAAATTATTTTGTTCCTATAACCTCTGGGGCAAATGCGAAATGATAAACCACGTGCCTATCTGCAAATTATTGTTTATAGATAAAGCAAGGAAATCACACAAGTAATCACTATAATCTGTAATAAATTTAAAACTACTTACCCACTGTAAATCCACACTGAATAATACCTATACATTTATACATTATATTATTATTATACTCGACTGTGGTATTTTTATAACGATACACTTAACATAACAATTATTATTAAGTAGTTACACGTGTAAAGTATTGCACACAGGTCAAACGTTATAATGTTCAAGACCTATACGACCAGTTGTATATTATTATATCTACAACTGGTATGCATAAAATAAATAGAATTCAATTTACAAACATTTTTATCGTCTTTTAAAAACTTAAAAAATTATTATTCACAGTCCATATCTTTACTATGTTCTGATCACTTCTGTCAAAAACAACAATATTATGATATAATATATAGTATAGGCACATATATATATACCAGCTACACATTATTAAGAAACGATGATCGGTCATAAAACATGGCAATAAAGACCTCCAGATAAAGCTTGTAATGAAAAACTTTCATTCATCTCAGACTCTATGATTATAGCTGAAATCATAATAATATCTTTGGTATTGCATTTGAAAAATTATCATATTAATCACGATTAGGGACTTCTTGCGTTTGTATGTTTTTTTGTAGTGATCATCGATTGTTCTAGGTATGATACATATACATTTGTCATGTAAAATAATGGCTGAATAATTTTGCATATTTTTAATATGCTAGTGTACCTACATTTTAAGTTAAAGTGCATATTTGAAAGTTTGTTAGCATATTAAAGCATTTTTTACATTTCATTTTGTTATAAATGTAATATTTTCGGCCAATATCATTTTTTGAAAACGTTTTGGTAAATATAATTCTCAAAATAAATAATTTTTACTTAAGAAGAATTTACACCCGCAGAGCTGTCTTATCTCGCGTTTCTGTAACGTGGAAAATTGTACGTTCTGAATAATTCATTTAACTCTGATAGTCTGATATGATTAATATTAGAGCGTGTCGACCTATTATAAAATTTAGAAGTAAAAATATTATCTAATGAACCTCATAAGTTTTTTTTCATATTTTAATTTTAAAGCAAGTCATGAGTAAAATGCACAAACAATTTACAATTTTAAAATACTCATAACTTGCTTTAAAATTAAAATATAAAAAAAAATCAATGGGGTTCATTAAATAATACTCTTACCTATAAATTTTATAATAAGTCAATTCACTCTAATTGAAACATACCCGAGTTAAATAGATTATACAAAACGTACAATTGGGTATGTTATAAGTCAGAGACAACTCATGCGAGTGTATATCCTCTTTGTCGATTAATAAATGACATTGCTCTCGACAATCGTACAATTAGAAACTTACGAATTAAAAATCAGTTAGTGGTCGGTGGTTTGCGTATCACAGCGATCGCAGTTATATTGCACTTGTATCTGAGTTAGATTCTCGGCATCATATAACTAGGAATAACGAACTACCATGCAGCTATTTATATCTACATAATTATTTTTTTTAACTTCATCGTTTTACTTTGACTAATAGTGTTTATAATATGTTTATAAAACTAATAATTTATTGTACGTCAATTTTTTTAATTTTTTTTGACATTTCGACATTTTTTATGTATTTCTCATGGGTTTTTTACAAATAAAAAAAATTTAAGTTACATTTTTTGGTAATTTTAACTGTAGGTTTAAAACATTTTTAGTGCAATAAATTCAGAACTCTAATAACTATGATTTTATAAAAGAATAGTAAATATAATTTTAATTTTAATATTAATAACATGGTACTTTTAAATCAATATTATTTATACACCATTATAGTATGTATAATATTATAATATATAGTACGTTGTGAAATTACTTTAACAGTGCTCTCGTGTATTTGATTAATATTATACAATTTTTATTGACATTTTAATATTTTTCAATTAAATTAAATTTTGTTTATACAGAAAAAGCTTATATTTTGGTTTAACAATTGATTTTAAAATTGTCGAATTTCAATAGAATAAGTACCCATATTTTAAACAAAACGTAAAACATATAACCAAAGCAATTGATTTTCTTGAATATTTGTATTACATTATTATTTGTTAATATACCTGATGCAATGTACAGTACCTTGTACATAATAATACTAACCTATAATATTACAAATATCCTAAGTACAATGTCATCAAAATAATATAATAAAGTCATACAATTAATAATTATGTATAGAAACTGCATGTTAAATTAAAAATGAAGTCGAATGCCCACATAAAAATATTGAATTACTTATCATAGTTTAAATGATAAAACGATAAATATATCGTTTTAGATCGAACAATTGAATCAATAAATATTATTCGTTCATGGTACGGTTTTTTGAACAGGAGATTTCACTACACATAAACGCGCAGATAAATAATAACATGAAATTCATAATTTAAGTGATTATCAATTAAATAATTAATTCTGAGAGTGATGTCGTGACTCAAGGATGAATTAATGGTGTAATATTTGTAAACAAATCTATTAAATTAAAATTAATTAAAGTATACGCCAAGGTTTGCACAATTTTGGCTTTGAAAGCTTCTTGAAAATAGTTTTATTAGTAAGAAGAACAAATTGAACCTGGCAAAATATATATAATAATATTATGATATATTGATCTCAACAATTGTTGTCATTTTTAATTAACAAGTGCGCTCATAAATTAAACACCCTTGAACAATATAAAGAGTATTAATATTATGGTTATGGTATACCACGTATTACCACAAATTCGATTATAGCTAGGGCTGTATACCAAAGACCTTATACCTACTACAAGACAAGCAATGCGTGTATGGAAAGTGTAACAACATAGAGGGTGCTTTTTGATTACCACTCGATTAATCAATATAATGGTAGTGCGGGGTAAAGGGTAGTATAATATATAAATATACCTATAGATTATTGCATTTTATCATCAAGACAGGGTACATCACTGCGAGATATTGCTAAGCCGCTCGTAATGCTGTTTTTATACACTGCAGTTCTTGCCTATAGTTTAAGGTCTATGCTATATACGCAATACGAATAAGACTCGGAAAATTGTATCATTAAGTTGAAGTACGTGATAATGGGGCCGAGATAGGTGTATCGGTTAAAAAACAAAGTTTAGCAC
>NC_042494.1:147067217-147070740 GCF_005508785.2 Acyrthosiphon pisum
CAAGAATTTATCGGCTGTCAACATAAAGTTGAAACTATGCTAAATAATGCTAGAGATGTAGCGATCACCACTGATATTTGGACGTCAATGAACACAGACTCGTATATCACTATAACAGTCCATTTTCTCATCCAAGCCCAATTAAAAACAATGGTTCTATGCACTAAAAAATTGGAATGCAGTCATACTGCTGTTAATATTTGTGACTTAATGACAGAGGAATTGAATAAATGGAACATTTTTGATAAAGTTGTTGCTGTGGTAACTGATGGCGGAGCAAATATTAAAGCTGCAGTTAGGCTTATGAATCTGAGTCATGTGCCTTGTACTGTACACAAACTAAACTTAGTCATTCAACAGTCTCTACTGTTGTCTGACAATGAAGAGACTAGACCCTGTACTAATACAAATGAAAGTGACTTAAACAATTTACTTAAGAAGTGTCGAAACATTGTTGGATTTTTTAAGAGGAGTGAAGTCGCAAACAGAATGTTAATGGATAAACAAAAACAGCTTGGTAATGAAACGGTGCTAAAATTAAAGCAAGATATACGTACTCGGTGGAACAGCACGTTTTTCATGTTGGAAAGGATTATGAAGCTAAAAGAACCAATTACTATTGTAATGATAACACTAAAAAATACTCCATGTCATCTAAATTCTGATGAATGGAATATCATTGAAGATATAGTACCATTGTTAAGGCCATTTGATAGAGTAACTGTTGAGCTCTCTGCAGAACAATATCCTACGATCTCAACAGTTATTCCATTGATACGAGGTAATTACTAATTAGTTTGATGATTCTGTTTTTGTTTGACAATTTAATTTTTATATTTTATGTTAAATGTTATTTATTATTTATAGGTTTGCAAATGTCATTAGGATCAAAAAATCCAACAACACTACTGGGAAATTTTATAAAACAAAGACTGATAGACAATACTGCTAAGCGTTTTGAGAGTATAGAAGAACAAGGATTAACACCGCATTTTTCTAGAGCCACATTGTTGGACCCAAGGTGCAAGAAAGTTGCCTTTGGGTTGGAACAAAATGCCAATGATACAGAGGCGTTTTTGATTACTGAAACAGCCGCTTTGATTAGGAATGTATCAAACACTGGTAAATATTAAATTAAAATTATTTGTAATAAAATCTATAAGATAAAATTACTAATTTGATAGAATTATCTAACTAACTCACATTATTTTGGTATAAATTTATGGAAAAATAAACAGCTTATAAAATGAAAATACATACCAAATTTATTTCATCATTAATAAATTTCAATAAAATGTTATAAGTCTAAAATGTGATTTGATTGAAGCTTTTTTTTAGAAATAATGCAATTTATAATGTTGAGATTTTTTAATACTTATATTAAAAAAACATATTATACTTATTTACAGAACAAGCTACACAAGAAATGGATCAAAATGAAGAAGTTGATAATGTGTGGAATTTTTTGCAATCTAGAGTGACTAATGTTCAGTCACAAACAACGACAGCAAGTAGTGCTACATCCTTGATGAATCAGTACATAAATATGCCTCATCAAGATTTTAAGAGCAATGTGGCTATGTTTTGGAACGAACACAAGGTTGTACTAGCTCCACTGAGTGATATTGCACTTAAATATTCGATTGTTCCAGCAACCTCAGTACCAGCAGAACGCATTTTTTCTAAGGCAGGGCAAATACTAAGCGCTCGGCGCAATAGGTTATTACCTAAAAATGTAGATTTATTAATTTTTTTAAACAAAAACATGTAAGTGTAATCTTTAATTTGTTGTAACTAAAGGAAGTGACAAGGTAATTGAAGGGTGACATTCCAAAACGTGCTATTGCCATTTTTTAAGAAATTGAGTTATACATGTAGTTTTACTGTAATAGTCTGGAAGATTTCGATTTTTTACATATTTTAACTCTAATTCAAATATTTATGGCAAAAATTTAACTCAAAAAAATTGAACTTAAGTCATAACGTACTATTGCCTCTTATTGTCACAATCCAAAATGTGCTATTGACATGGTGTATTTCAAAACGTTCTATTACGTATGTTCATCCATATTACAAAAATATTAATTTTATACAAAACGTGCTAATGCCGTACTGTCGTCGGCATATAATATTGAATTGAGTTACTATATTATTCTGATTTATTAATATTTGTTGAAATCATTGGTTACATACTAGATAACAGCTGATTATATTTTTATATCACTTGAGACCTCGGCTATAGACATAGATAATAATATTTAATTTAACGCTGTGTCTCTGTTATTAATAATAACTGTAGATAAACTAATCAGCTACTATCTATAGGCGTGCTTGGAACACGATTATTTAACATGAAAAATTAAATTATCGTTTCTAAGTTCATATACCAGCATGTACAATCACATTTCTGTAATCAATTCTGTTTAATGTTTAAAATAGAATATTCTGGTTTCGCCGTTTCGCGCGTTCGTCATTGTATTATCGTATGTCGTTACTCGTCAGTAGGTGTATTGACGACTGACGTATTGTTCATTAGGCGTTGTTGGCTTGTTGCGATTGTTTTCGTAAGAATATTATATTTTATAAGTTTGTTATTAAATTGAAATAGATTCAATAAATTATATACTTATACAATTGCGGGTACAATTGTTAATGTAAGTAAATAATTTGTGTACAATGAAGAGGACTAGAGCGTTGAAATTAGTGAACTCGGCTCAAAATCTTTCATATTCCTGTCCTACAGTTAGAGAAAGTGTAAGTAATTTTTATCATATATTCATATTATAATATAAAAATGCATTTTGTGGTAGATAATATCGAACAAATTATTAATTTTTAAATGTAATAAAATATTATTCATTATTAAAATTTAAGCTGAGTTAGATATCTAGTTCTAATGATTTAGTTGCTTTTATAAATACCTTTATATTTTTGAAAATATCATTGTGTATAAAATTACAATGCACCCACCACCCATACTACTATAATATTTTTATGTTTTGATTTTAATTAATTATACTTTAATGATCGTGTTTAATGTATAGCCTTTAATCTTTATTATAAAACATATTTTTATTTTAGAAAAAAGTGTCAAGAAAATTAGTTTTTGATGGCGATGATTATTACAACAGTAAAATAATAGACCATCTAACCAGTACCCAGGTAAAATTAAATAGTTAACACACATTTTGTGCAATGTATTAATACCTATAATTTTATTATATTAGAAAAAATGTTTCATTTTATATATTATGCTCAATTAAAATGGATTATCTGAATTTATTTTAAATAATACTAAGTGTGCATAAGTCTTATGAACATTTTTATTTGTTATTCTTCGAAAACATTTTATTTATTATTGTTTGTACAACTTATATGTTTAGGATGTATATGATGATACACAAATCCCAAACCAATCGAGTAGAACATTGCGTCGAACAACAAGTAAAGCACACCAAACAAGTTCAAAAAGAGTACTAAATACACTGAGCTAATTTTATAGAAGTACCACCTGATCATCATG
>NC_042494.1:147072557-147075199 GCF_005508785.2 Acyrthosiphon pisum
TAGTTACATGCCTCCAGATCAGGTGTTTGGTAGAATTGAAAAATGCCTTCGCAATAAAAAAACATGATCTCTCCTACTGAATACTATAGAGTTTTTGAAAAATTCACTAAAGTCCATATATTTAATAAAGATTTCATTATGTATGGCTTCAAAAAAACTTGTAAGAATCTATTAAAACCAAACTCTTTAAAAACTACAGAACAAAAAATGTTTAAATACCAAAAAGGCAAAAACACTGTGGGTCTGTCAAGTACTTACAATAGTGTTCCTAATTTTACAAAGATACTTAAACGCAATGCAAATTTAAAAAATCTGGGTGATGTTACAAGACTTGATAAAATTAACCATATTAAACCAGCCAAAAGAAACGATGTAAAAAAATTAATGAAATATTTTGTTGTACCAGAAGATGCTAAAGACTTTTACAAAGAAGTATGCAAAGGTGATGATGATCATGATAGTGATGAAAATGATATTCCATGCTCCGAAGAAGATGAATAAACTTATATTATTTGTGACTAAGCATTATTATAAGTAAGTTGTATATATATATTTTTTTATTTTGAAACTGGTAATGTTATAACAATTTATTTTCCATTTAGTCATCTTAGAATCTAATTTTTATTTTTATTTTTAGTTATTTAGAAGGCTGACAGCTTGTTATAAAAAGTTTTAGAAATTTCAAAGACTGAAATGTTATTTAATTGTATTTGTTTTTGATTTAGTAATTTTTATGAAGAATGAAATGTTTTTTAATTTTATTTAGTATTATAATAAATAACACATATTAGTATTAAATACAGTTATACTACCATATAATATACCTATGTTATAAACGTTTACAAAAAAAAAATATTAACATGTACCACGCCATGTATTCAAATATGAGTATTTTATTAAATTAATGATTTATATATATATACTTAATATGATATCAACTTGTTATAAAATAAATATTTATCAAGACTCAAGAGTATTTTTTATTTGTTTATAAGTGTATTAATGTTACATACCTATTGTTCTAGGTGTTTTGCTTCACCTACCTATTTTATTAAATTATTATGATACTGTGTTCATTTATTTGTATATTTATTTTATTTTATATTATTTAGGTATTTTCTAGAAAAGAAAATTCCCTTTTTTTAGAAATCAAACGTTTTAAAAAAATACCTAGGTATAGATTTCATACCAAAATAAAAACTCAAAAATATGTTTAAAAATAAGTTCTATGATATTATAACTTATATAACATGACAGTAGCACATTTAAAAAAATCTCAACTTATTTTATTCAAAACGTTCTATTACATTGTAAAGTTATTCAAAAGGTACTATAAGTGGCAATAGCACATTTTGAAAAAAATTAATTAATTTTATTCAAAACGCTCTATTGCATGGGAATGTAATTCAAAACGTTCTATTGCTGGTGATAGCACGTTTTGCATTAACTAACATTTTTGATTGTTGAAAAAGTATGTAAAATATAAAAATAATAATGATTTTGATGTTGCCAATCTTTTTCAAAAAATATTTTACTTATGACAACACTTATTTTGGAATTCTATATTCATTCATATTTGCATACAAGTTTTTTTCATTTTACCAACATTTCAAATTTTGGTAATAGCACGTTTTGGAATGTCGCCCTTCAATTAAAAAGGTATAAAAGTATATGATTTATAATTAAAAATTAAAGAAATACATTTAATATAATTTTGTTATAGTTTAAAGTTGAAATATGTTTATTTGTTTATTTTGCAGAAACAATATTCAACTGGTTTGAAGATTCAACACATTTTACCTCTGGAAGGTCATAAGGTTAAGTCCTTATGGTTATAATATTTATTAAAAAACATGTCTGGAACAAGGTTTTAAGTATTTATCTTGGCCCATAAATTTGCTATTGTTTTTAGCTATTTTATACATATATATTTATAGCTGAGATAAGGTAAGTATGAAACGTAGGGTGGACAATGACAGCCTGCTTGCTGCACACACTGCATACAGGTTTTTCAACTTGTACCAATGTACCTAATCCTAGAAGTCTGATCCCTGGACGGATATTTTTAATTGTTGTAACATATTGGAATCCTTTGAAGTTTTGATTACATGTTAATAAAAATTTAAAAAAAAAATATTTTGTTTCTTTTCTTTAGTTAAATCTTTAGCCAACTGGTTTGAATAAAATGTATACATTTATAGTGTTTTAAACTTTTAGCATATCAACTGTCCCTCTATTACAAATCACACACAGCGAAAGTGTATAACACTATTAAATTCTCAGATTTTACCAATCACAAAGTTATCTAAAATATACTAACCCTCAATTTTCTTCTCATAAGCCATAATGACATAATACGATTCTATACAATGCTTAATAATATTTAAAATATCTATTTATAAATATCAAAAAATCACTCGGTAGTTTTTCAAACTATCGATAGACAATCGATAGTTAAAACTGTCGGTTCCACTAACGAATGAAAACTATCGAGGAATTTATTCGAGTGTTAAATTGAAAAATCACTCGGTAGTTTTTTAAACTATCGATAGTTAAAACTAGTCAGTTCCGCCAACGAATAAAAACTATCGAGGAATTTCATTCGATGGTTTTAAAAACAATCGATGAATATAATATCTATT
>NC_042494.1:147076583-147078487 GCF_005508785.2 Acyrthosiphon pisum
TGTACCGGAACCCGGAAATGTTATTGAAGTATACAGACGAATATATGAAATAGGCTATTAAAAGTATTGAAAAATTATTAATGATGTAAAAATAATATAGGAAATTAGTATAAATTAATTAAGAGTTAATTATGACTAGAATAAGTAAATAACGAGGTGATACAGTTCTAGTAGATAAATACAAACTAATATAGCATGGCAAAGTCTAACACTACAAATTATTGAGCAAAATATTTAAAGAAAAAAAACTAACATTATAGGTTTATAATTTCAATGACATTCGGAGAAGTAACTACGGAAGCGGACGTAGTAGGTAAAATTATGTTAAGTAAATTTAAAGGCGAGTTTAACTCCAATAATATACCGTTAGAAATCAATGACGAATTTTACATGCCCAATTTTGATTACATAAGTAACAATGTAACAGCTATTCGAATAAAATGTAGTATTTTTTACGACGATATCGAAATGGATTGGGTAATAAATGAGCCTAGGTCATATTTTTCGAAGAAAATGTGTGAAATAACCTTAACAGGGGGAAACTAAGAAAAGTTAGGAACTAAAGGGAGTAGTAGCGGACAAAGAATAATAGTTACAACAAATAGTCAGCTACCAGAGACAACGACACAAGTCGATGTAGACGCAATTTTAAGGAGAATGATTAAAAATAGACCAAAAACAACTTCGATATCTACGGATAATTACTTTAAAATATTATACAAGAATTTTTTTTTTTTTTTCGACATATTAGGTTTTTATTTGTACAATCTGTATATAAGAAAAATTACAATAAGCACAATGGATGTAGAATATAATATAGGTCATCATGGTTGGCTTGGAGAAGAAACTATTCAGCAATAGCACTTCATGACAGGATGGTGGACTAGTCAACTAGTCAACTAGTAGGTCACGGCACCAGCTACGCTTTAAGCGTCGGCCAGGGTCGCCCGGGATTGTTCGAGAGGAGAGGTTTTGAATGAGAGGGTTTCGGTGATTTGATAGTTTATGGTGGAAACGTTTATATAGGGTTTTGGCAACGTTTTTTACTGTCGGAATGAGGAGGTCCTTGTGGAGGGTATCATTTGATACATAAAAGGGAGCTTTAGTTATCTGTCTGAGGCATTTAGATTGAAATGTTTGGATTCGGTTTATATTGGAGTCTTTGGCTGATCCCCAGAGTTGAATTCCATAGCACCAGATAGGTTTGAGGAGTACTTTATACATAAGGATTTTGTTATGTAGTGAGAGATGTTTGGATGACAGGAGTAGGCGAAGTTGTCTTTGACGATTATTTAGTATGATTCGTTTGTTACGTATGTGGGTAGCCCAAGTGAGTCGGCGATCGAGGTATAGACCTAGGTAACGGACATTTTGAGCGGTCGGGAGAGGTTGGTGGTTAAGAGTGATAGAGGGGCAGCTTATTGGTCTGAGAGTGAATGTGCAGTGAATGGATTTGGATTCATTGAGTTTGAACCCCCAATCTTTGTACCATGTCGAGAGGATGTCGAGGTGGGTTTGGATTCTACTGGAAGCCTCAAGAGGGTCACGGTGGATAGCCAGGATGGCTTTATCATCGGCGAAGTCACCAGTGGTGGTGAGGTTGGTAGTGGGTTGGTCTGATGTGTACAGGTTGAATAAGAGAGGTGCCGCTACAGCTCCTTGCGGTACTCCAGCATTAATTGATGATATGTCAGATAGAGCTGAGTCATATCGTACGGAGAAGTGCCTGTCTTCTAGATAGGATTTGAAGATTAAGTAGAAGCTGGGAGGAAATATTGATTTTAATTTGAAGAGGAGGCCGTGATGCCATACCTTGTCAAACGCTTGTGCTACATCTAAGAAGGCGCCTGTGCAGATTAGTTTCTTTTCAAGAGAATAGGAAATTTTGTCAACTATACGATGAA
>NC_042494.1:147080832-147082234 GCF_005508785.2 Acyrthosiphon pisum
CATGCGACACAGCGCCATCTGTGAGATAAGAAATATTTGTTATATAAAATACCGCCTTTTTTAAATTGTATAGATTATCTGAATAATATTATGATCTTAAAATGTTAATAAAATAGCTTTGCATTGTGGTATTGTACTAGCAATGATATTGGTTTTTTTACATTTCTTTAAATTATCTTAAGCCGAACGTTTTCAAAATAGATTGTTTACATTTAGGTATAGTTGAAACCATAAGTGTGTATACGAGGATGGCATATAATTGTATTACTAATTAACTGTGCAATTTGTTATAACTTTTTAATAATCTTATTATAACCTTGTTTAACTTAAAAAAAAATAAATATGTATATATATATCATCAACTTGTGTTTGTTTATTTCATCACTGTTTCCTTTCTAAATTAGAGTTCAGTATCTTAAACTGTTCACTCTTTAAGCAGTAATTATATTCTGATAATATTCTATAAATAGTATCATTATTATCTTGAACTGTGTTATTAATAATTGTTTTTCAAAAATTAAAAAGTAAAATTTAACTTAAACAAAATTGTAAAAATAAAAATTGGTCATAAATGTAGTGTGAAATTGTGTGAAAGTAATAAGAGTACTGAACACATAACTTTATTTTCAATTCCAAAAGATCAAACATTACATGAAAAATGGACAAGTATTGTTAACGCTTGGAATTGTGATAATACTAAAGTAAAGTATTTATGCCTTAAAGCCCCGTTCACACGATCAAATAATTTGTCAAATATTTGATGTATGTCAAACTTCAAATATTTGTTTGAAAAATGGTTCACACCATCAAATATTATATCAAAATTACTATAGTTTAAACTCGTTAGTGATTGGTCAATTTTAACTGCTGTTGAAGCCGCGAAAATTTAAATTCCTCTTATAATAGCACATAGAGTATAGTGTAGTGTATATAATAGAATTACCTTGTTGAAGTTTTATCTTTTGTATGAATAATTAAGAAAATGATTATCAATTTTTATCGGTTCTGTTAACTGTTCTAAGTAGGTACTTTTAACTTTGAAAAACTTTAATTATTTTATTAAATTTTAAGTACTAAAACATTATATTTGATATGAGCTACGATCGTGATAAATTAATACAGCTTTATAAATTAAGGCTGCTTCGGAAATTGTACAAAAAGAAACTTATAAGGTACGTAGGTACGTAGGTAGCTACGTAAGTATTAATGAACCATCATTTAATTATTTATTTAGGTATATATATTATAATTTATGACTTATATCAAGCTATTTGTTGAAATTTCACGCGTACCATATGGTGTAGAGAATGGTTAAGCAGAGAGATACCTATAGCTGTGCTGGTACTTTGAATATGCTCGAGAACGAACTTTTAACTGAAGATGAAAAAGCTACACTAACTTT
>NC_042494.1:147082284-147083399 GCF_005508785.2 Acyrthosiphon pisum
GCTGCTGCTGAGAATGCACGTTCGGACTCGATACTTGTAGGAGGAATAGACATTAAATACTTAAATGCTAGCTCTAAGTGATGCCCGCGAGTTCCTCCATTTTCAAATAAATTCATCTCTTTTTTGATTATTTTTATCAAATCAGTTTCTTTTTGTGTTATAGGATCAATTGTTCTTTTACTTTTTCCTATTTCAAGCTCCAACTTTTCTTTTAATGTCAATTGAGTGAGTGTAATAGATTCACTTTCTGTTTGTTCAAAACAATGTTGTTGTTCTTCATTAGGTGTCATTAGGTGTTCATTATAATGTATAATTATTGAGTGCTGTTACACAGTCCCGGGAATCCCGGGATTTATTTATACTGGTCCCGGTATTTTCGGTACCTAAAAGTAGCCGGGATCTCGGGATCCCGGGATTCAGGATCCCGGGATTGTAATCTCTACGGCTACGTGACTGTGGGAAGTGCGTTGGTCAGCAAATTCGCCGTGCAAGGACCCATACGGTTCCCACGGACGGGGCCGTGTCGGCAGTCGGAGTACGGACTCGAGTTAGACAGAACCTCTATAGTGTAGACAGAAAATCTTAGTTATAAGTTAAATCGTGTTTGAGTAGAAATAATAAAATCAGTGTACGTGTAGTAATTTAATTAGTGTTTTTATTTATAAATCATCATTTCCTGATTTCAACGATAATACGGCGTTAGCACACATCACTTACCTGTAAAAATCAATGATAAATCTCCAATATTTTAAACTGAATTTTATTTTATAAAATATTCTTAGATATTGAAATTAAGTACGGCATAATTTATTTAAATGACATTTGGTATCATAAAAATTGTATGGTTTTAATGAATACACCAAAATCAAGATGTGAGTGGTGTGAGCGATTATGTAGCATATTTAGAGCAAAAAAACATTATCTTGACAAATGTAAAAAGAAGAAAACTATTAAACGTTTAGGATCCACGCTTACACCAAACAGGAAGAACATGTTATTAGGGCATTCAGAAAAAAAATTTATTTAAAAAAATCAATCTAAGGTGCCTATTATATGGCAATAATGGCATTTATAGTTTTTTGAATATTATATTTACATTATTAAAATTTACCGGG
>NC_042494.1:147083449-147092042 GCF_005508785.2 Acyrthosiphon pisum
GTTTATTGTTTATTTTTAATCATGAATTATGATTAATGATATATTATGTTTAATGTTATTCAATTTTTTTCGTTTTTCGTTATTGATTTCGTTTATGTTTTTTCATTTTTTTTTCGTTATAGCTTTATAAATTATAACGTTATAATAACGTTTTGAAGCCCTGGTACAGTGATAACAATTTTTATATTTTATTATAAAATTAACTTTGTTTCACAAATAAAATAACTAAAAAATTAACATTTTTAAATATTATGAATAATAAGTTTTTTCATTAGTTATGTAGTCATAGTTTTAAAAGCTTCAGCCTTGTCTTTAGGACTTACAAGTAACAATAGTTAGTTCCTATTGGTAAATATTTTTATCTTAAATTACTTATTTCATAAATACTAAAAATGTCAGCCTTGTCTTTAAGACTTTAATATTAAACATTATAACAATTAAACAAACAATAATATTTATGCATCAATTTCATCAATTAAAGCTTCTGTCAAAATATTATTAATTTTATTTTTAACTTGTAAAAGCAAACGCTTACTTTTAATTTTTTCTAACTCAACAGCAACATACTCTCCAAACACAGTAAATTCTGATTTTTTACCAGAGATGTCTTTCAGTGCAGAATAAAATGCTTCATCTACTTCATCCGTTTTTTTTCTTTTTCTTAAATGTTGAGGAGACTCGGTTTTAGTTGATAATTGGTTCAAGATGGATTTTTTTTCTAGATGCTCAGCTAAGGTATATTCAACATCAACATTCTGCAATATAATTAATACAATGAGTATTAGGTAAATAAATGGTTGTTTTATTTTGTATCAACTTACCTCTTGGCTGTCTTCGTAACCCATGTTTTCACCAACAAATATAACTTCCATATTTGTAATTGATTCCTGTTAAAAATTAATGTAAGTAGGTATAAGTTAGGTAATACCTGTTAATATTATATACTTCAAGTTCAGGATTTATATCATCAGGTATTGATATGTTTGACACCGTAGGTCGAATAGCAATATTATCTTTCAGAAAATCTAAATCCCTTACAGCTTTAGGGATTTCAACTAAACCAGTTCCACTTTTACAGCTCTCCTTGTATCGCCTATAAGATGCATTGAAATTTGTGGTCATGGAGTTTATAAGTTCTTTCACATCATCAACTGAAAATAAAAACTTACTTATTATTAACTAATATTGACTGTATAATAAAACAATTATTAAAGTTTTGAAATTTATGAAATTTTAAGAATAATTTGTCGAAATGTATTTAATAAAATATACGGTTTGTAAATGATAATACAGAATATATTCATTCAAGACATTAGGTTAATACATCTGGTTTATTATGACACTCAGTGGCACAACCAGGGGTGGGGTTTGGGGTTGTGACCTCTCCCAAAATGTTTTTAAAAGTAAAATTTGAAGTACTTAGATGTATACTAGATATATATTCATTATTCTATATTATGTATAACCCGTCCTGAAAATAAATGCTAGTTGCGCCACTAATGACACTGTTTTACATCTAATAGTATAGATAAAGGCTTACTTGTAGTTGATGGTCGCTTTTCGCTCATTTCTGTAGCTATTTCATTCAGAAGAATTGTTCTTTGCGTTTTATTTATATAACCAGGACTCTTATTTATGTAGAGTGTAGGACGTGATCGCCAAAGATCAATGAATGTCGACTTTTGTTCATTGGTCCATGGTACTTTTACTTCAGTCTAATTAGTATAAAATAATATTATTACTAAGCTGTTAGCTGACCAAAAAAAACCAAATTAAAAATGTTTTTTCAAGTTATGAATGTGTTCAGTATTCTGTTCAGTATAGGTAGTCTTTACATACCTTTAATCTCTTCGGTGGCATTTTGAAAGTATTCACAAAAATATGAAATAAATTGAAAATAAACCTAATTACATGACAAATTATATATTAATTAAAAATAAACTGTGATCAATTTCAATGATACAATGATAACGAATTTTATTATCAATCCAGTAATCACATATTTGACAAATTAATCAAATATTTTAGAACCATTTCTAAAATATTTGAAGTTTGACATACATCAAATATTTGACAAATTATTTGATCGTGTGAACGGGGCTTAAACATTTTGAAGTTAATGATATTAACAAAACATTTGACGGTTTCACTATAGAAGATAATCAGGTACTCATTTATGAATCAATAAATTCATACAGCTCATATTTTCATTCAAGTGGGGCGAGTTTGATAAATTATAAACAGTTTTCATTATATTTTATTTTAAAATTAAATTTTAATTAGTGTAACTTAACTATACAACATTTTTTAGCCTTGGGCAAACAGAACAAAATTTACATTAAAACTTGGTGCTTTACCTAAGATTTTTAATTCGTCGAATGTACCACATTGTCGCAAAACATTAAAATGGTCTGAAGATGAATTTATACTCAATAAAAATGTAGACATGGTCGACTTAAAGTAATTATACTTATAGTAAAAGAATATTAAACCAGATAATTTTTATTAGGCATTGATGAAACACAAATAAAATTAAACCTCGTTTTATACTAAACTATAATACATTCTTTTATTTTATGATACTAAATGAAGACAACCATAATACTAAAAATGAGGAACATTATTTATCAACATCAATAATTGTTCAAGAGATAATAACCATTGTATGGATTACCATATTATAATACTTTTCAAAATATATCAATAATAAATAAATTAAAAGTGTATTATTCATTACAGATATCAACATTTCATAATTTAATCAATGTATTTGAAAGTATTAAGACCCCTATAACTTGGAATTCTTATAAAGAAGAGAATTTCATTTCATTTTGTTGTCTAAAACCAATATTTGAAAAAAATAAAATGATCATTGAAAAACAGATAGTTTTTAATAAGAATCTTGACATTTTATTTTACATCAATGACAAATTATTAAATACTGATCAACATGGTTACACAATATTATTTTCAAAAATGAAAAAATATGACATAGAAGAAGTAATTTTAAATTTTGATCAAAAGAAAATATGCAGAGGGGGCCCTTCCTCAACTTATTTTCCAGGTTTGTAATCGTTAATTTGTATTCAGTGCTTACCTGTAAAAATCAATGATAAATCTCCAATATTTTAAACTGAATTTTATTTTATAAAATATTCTTAGATATTGAAATTAAGTACGGCATAATTTATTTAAATGACATTTGGTATCATAAAAATTGTATGGTTTTAATGAATACACCAAAATCAAGATGTGAGTGGCGTGAGCGATTATGTAGCATATTTAGAGCAAAAAAACATTATCTTGACAAATGTAAAAAGAAGAAAACTATTAAACGTTTAGGATCCACGCTTACACCAAACAGGAAGAACATGTTATTAGGCATTCAGAAAAAAAAATTTATTTAAAAAAATCAAATCTAAGGTGCCTATTATATGCAATATGCATTTATAGTTTTTTGAATATTATATTTAACATTATTAAATTTAACGGTATAGATTACAATCATCTTTAGAAAAATTAAGAAGTCAATTCAGTGGAATTAAAGAAAAAATGAAATTTAAAACAACTGAATCTACAATTAACCAGTTAATTAAAAATAGTGTTAATGTTAATGAATCTGAAACTGCTGTGATAAATGAAATAATATCTTCAAGTAAAATTAAAAATCCCAAAGGACGTCGCTATTCAGAAAATTGGTTACTTTTGTGTATACTTTTACATATAAGGTAATCAATACTACATTTTTATAACACAAAAAAAAAAATAATAATAACATTACCTATTACCATTTAATTGTTTTATAGATCAGCAAGTACATATAAATTTCTACGAGACCAACAGATATTGCCATTGCCATGTGCTAGAACTATTCGTCGCTATCTATCATTAACAAAAACTGGTTGTGGATTTGATTCAAATTTTTTTTTACTTTTAAAAAAGAAATTATTAACCATGAAAGACGAAGAAAAACATAGAATCTTAATTTTTGATGAAATTTCTTTAAGAGAAAGCATAGAAGTCAATAGCAATTGTTTAACATATAGTGGATTAGAAGATTTTGGGGGGAGATGCAGACATACAACATTATGGGGAAAAAGCTAATCATGGATTAGTTTTCATGTTTCAAAGTTTACACAGCAACTTTTCACAGTCAATAGCCGTGTTTACATCTAAAGGGAATGTTAAAGGTTACAATTTAAATTTAATTGGCACTTGTGTGAAATACTATTTTGAGAATAATGAATAGTTTTGATAGGAGTAGTTTTTAGTTGGTTTAAACAAAAATATCACATATTAGGTATTATGTATCATAAAACACATTTTATCTCTCTATTTCTATTATAGGTATCATATTAGCTCAACTTGTTGTGAAATCCATAGTAATGTTGGAAAATGTTGGTGCAAAAGTTGATGCAATTGTCTGCGACGGTGCAGCTACAAATAGAAGGCTTTGGGCAGAATTTGGAGTTAGTGGTTCAACAAGTAATTTTAAAAACTTCTTTATACACCCAACAAATGAAAAAAGGAAAATTTTTGTTTTGTCTGATGCTCCACATTTAATAAAAAATGTACGAAACCGGTACTTCACGATAAAAAGATTCTTAAGGTACGGAGTCATTAGTTATATAGAACCTTTAATTAATTAAAAGTTAAATTATACTGAATACTCATCAGTAATCACACAGTTTAAACTAGATTTGATTTTCAAACTAATACAATTATAAAATGATTTTACTAATTTGCTATATTAGCTTAATTCGGAAAGACAGGCTGTGAAATGGAATGACTACATTGAAGTTCATAATCAAGACAAACAACAATTGGCAAATAAACGTGTATGTCCAAGAATATCTGAACGTCACTTACATTTAGATACATTATCTAAAATGTCAGTCAAGTTAGCTACACAGGTATTTTTAAGATGTAAATACTTGATACAGTTAATTTAATTTTAATAAATCAATATTTTATTAAAAGGTGTTTAGTGAATCAATGGCAATCAATGAAGCATCAATGAATCAATGGAATTCAATACTATAGGGAAGTGCAAAAATTACCAAATCTTAAAAAATAGTCAGGAAACAGAAAATTTCACAGTTGTCTTAAATCAATGTTTTGATGTGCTGAATAGGAAATTCCCTGCAGAAGGCATTAAAAAAAATAGTAATGATTTTAATGTAAGTTACAAGTTTTGTATCTAATTATTCAATTATATGTAAAAATTTGACACCTATATAAATGAATTAATAATGATTAGATACTCGAAGCCACAATAAAATGGTTAGATGATTGGGAAAAGAATATGACGGATAATAAAATTACAAAGGAAGAATATTTAACAGTAAGTACATCAGAAGGTTTAAGAGTGACTCTACATTCAACAATAGAGTTAACCAAATATCTATTAAATGATTGTAATTTTCCATACGTGCTAACTAATAAAATGAACCAAGATAAAGTTGAGGTAAATATTGAAAACTAATATTTAGGTTTGTATTGGGGTTTAAATTATAATTAATTATATAAAAAATTGTTTTAGTTATTTTTTGGAAAAGTTCGCCAGGCAACTGGTCCAAATGACCACCCGACAACGCCTACTTTTTTACAAGTATACAATATGTTATCTTGCTATTCAATTTTAAAACCTCCCAAAACTGGGAATTGTACAATTTTGGATACAACAGACAAACCAAAATTACAATAACAGATATTAAAGATATATTTCAATCCATGAATCTGTTAGGAACAACAAAATTGAAAGTTTAAAAAATCGATTAGATAATTTGATAAAAGAAGATACCTGGGAGGTAGAGGATATTTTTATTGATCATAATTACAGTATTGCTTCAACTAGAGATTCTATCACCTACTATATATGCGGTTATTTGTGTTACCAAATTAAAAAAAGAACTAGTTGTAGAATATGTTTCAAAGCAATGAGCGAAGGTAAAATTTTAAAGTTAGGTACTGAAAATTAAATATATAATATAGTTTTATAAAAATAATTATTTAATATGTTTCAAAAGGAGATGATTCAATTCCAAAAGTAGCATTGACAAGTATTAAATCAAAAGGAAGATTAATACATCCAAATAAACATATATATTCTTTTATATCTGCCTTGGAAGAAGTATTTGAAATGTTCTGTGAAAGTTTCAATGTGTTTGAAGAAACAGTAGATTATTTCCTAGAACACAAAACAAATCTATTGACTTTTCCTTGCGAGTCCCACAAAAGTGAAATATTGACATATATTATTACTTACTACTTAACCATGAGAATGAGACAATATTCACAAATGACAAATCAAAAACAGATCAAAGTAAGCTGCAAAAAGAAGAAATTGTCAAAGTTGGTAAAAACATAAGATAAACGTAACAAATGTACATAATATTTTTTTTATATACCTACAGAAACGTCAAAAACTGACAGCTATTAAATCATTATTAAACTTACTATTTAGCATTAGCACCACGGCATTTACTATTTATTATTATTTATTATCACTAATATCACTATTCTTTAGTGTTATCCTATAAAAAACGTAGTTCGTACTACTAACAGGCAGAGTGCTGTTACATCGCATGTGTACGAACCTTGTACAACTTTGTGTCCGTGATTTTCTCTGTAGTGTCCAGTCCTGTGTAGTAGTTCATGGTTGAAATAATACACCGTCAATAGACACTGTTTACGAATAAACTGAAACGAATAATACCAAAATGAAGTGCAGATAACATACAATCTGATGCAATAATAATACATGAAATATATCTATAGGGATTTCCCCAATCGTGTTGTATACATAGCAATACAGGTGTACCCATATGGTGACGCTCGGCGCTGATGGGTTAATTTTTTGAATGACAACATTGGGTTTTAATTTTATATTCCAAAGATTTTGTTATATTTCAGATTTTGTAAGTAAGATATTGATGATTGTATAAAGTGTTGAATATTAATATTATTGGAAATCTTTAATGGCTTTTTATGTTCTGTCTTACTTAAGTGATTTCGAGTATTTAAAAAATCAAAAATGTTGTTAACATTTGGTGCAGAAAGTTATAGTTGAATCACAGTTGTTGAAATCTGTAAGTTTTAGATTGTTTTTACAATATGTCATTGCATCAGCAACACTTTGGCTGAATGTCTGTGCAGCTAATCTTACCTTCATCTTTTCTTTATAATAATTGATGTGTCTTTTCCTAATTTTTGTAGCAAAATGGAGCCCAAGACCATCTTGTATTGCTACAAGTTTTTCAAAGTATTGCCATTTTCATCATATAACTGTTTCTAGTCTCCAAGAGTATTCCTACAAAGCTTCAGCATGTGCGCTGCATCTAAGAATATATGTACATTCTCATTGGTGACCGGATGTTTAAAGAATGTGGAATCAGAATCAGCTAAAAGATTTGCACCTAAACAACGGGCCATTGAAAAGTTTGCAGCAGTTCCATCAAACGTTAATGTTCTAATAGAAGCACCAGTATCATTAATTTTGGTAAAACACATAGTAACTAAATTTGCCTTTTCTTGGGCAGACATTCCATTGGTGAGGAAATAGGCAACAGGAACTTTCCAAGGTGAGTTTATAGCTACTACCATAAATACTAGGGTTTCTTTTGCCTTTGGTAAGCCATCAAAGTCTTCTGTGCCTAAACCTAAATTAACATACCCTTGAATTCTATTATTATTAAAATATACATCTTCTTTAATATACATCTCATCCATTAATAAGGCACATATTAATTTTTTTCCTTTGGTTTTCTCTAATTGGTTGACCTTAATTTTTATAGCGTTTAAAGACTCAGCAGTGAAACCAGGTGTTCCATCAACTGAAGAATACCAACCTCTTAATGTACTTGGATGAGACAAGATTTTAAATGTTTTACGTACATATTCGTACGCTGCAGGAGAATAAAAATTTAATGTCAAAGCAAATGAACGAATTTCTGGGGGCATAGTTCTTGAAGTTTTCATTTTCAATTGTCTCATTAAAATTTCAAACTCTACATTAGGAACTGTTTCCTAAAAATGAATAAACAAAACCAGACTCAAGTATAATATTATATTTATATTTAACGCACGATAATATAGTATAATATATAATAGATATTTATTTTTATATTATTATTGTTTTCTTCGTTTGATAATGTGAGACATGAGTATTCTTAAAATGTAACATTTAAATGCAAATTGAAATATCGTAAAATGGCGATACAAACTTCTGTTTTTCGAATGAACACCCCCTATTTTTACTTTTAATTATTCAGCAAACGAGTTGTAAGTTAAGTTTGAATTTTTATTTAGATACATACAGAAGTTTTTATCGCCATAGGATAATCATTAAGTAGTAGAAAAAATTCAAAAATTATATTTTGAAGAAGTATATTATTAAAGAAGAAAAGGGGGTGAGCATGTTTGGTGAATCACCCTATACAGTGTGTTCACGGAAATCAAGAACACAATCACTAATTACCCTGTAAACATATTTTAATTCTGTTTATGGAATGTTGCAAGTACTAGCTCTTTATTGCAAGTCCTAGCTCGAACATGCAATGATTAGTTTAAAAAACAAATGATCAATGATATA
>NC_042494.1:147092092-147092485 GCF_005508785.2 Acyrthosiphon pisum
TCTGAATAATATTATGATCTTTAAAATGTTAATAAAATAGCTTTGCATTGTGGTATTGTACCATCAGAAGGTTTAAGAGTGACTCTACATTCAACAATAGAGTTAACCAAATATCTATTAAATGATTGTAATTTTTCATACGTGCTAACTAATAAAATGAACCAAGATAAAGTTGAGGTAAATATTGAAAACTAATATTTAGGTTTGTATTGGGGTTTAAATTATAATTAATTATATACAAAATTGTTATAGTTATTTTTTGGAAAAGTTCGCCAGGCAACTGGTCCAAATGACCACCCGACAACGCCTACTTTTTTACAAGTATACAATATGTTATCTTGCTATTCAATTTTAAAACCTCCCAAAACTGGGAGTTGTACAATTTTGGATACA
>NC_042494.1:147092585-147129837 GCF_005508785.2 Acyrthosiphon pisum
CGTCCTCTTAACTTCAAAAACTAAATTATTTTATCAATAAATTAGATGACCTTGTATGTCAGGAACACATTATAAGAATAATAAAAAAAAAACGTTCAACATTTTAAGAAATCATAAGAAATAAACTGATTGACTTGAAGAAATGTTCTAATACTCAAAAGTTTTCTAAAACCTAAATTATTAAAAAAATAAATAATATTATAATAATATAGTTTACTATACGCGTAACACACTATACTCTTTTTCAAATGAGAACGCACCGGGCGGCGGACGAAAACCGGTCGAAACGCGCGCATGGCCTCCCCACTCCCGACAGTTTCAGCTGTCGTAGGTGGTGCCACCTTGTATAATAATAATTATAATAATAATTTAACATTCTGTATGCCCGGCGGCGTCGAAAGTAGCCGATCATTGGGGACTAATCAGAAATTAATTACTAATTTTGTGGGAGGGGCTTGTGGTTCCGCCTCTGATAACGATGCGCGACCCGGTGCGTTCTCATTTGAAAAAGAGTATAGTCAATAATTATTTATATGAAAAAAAAAAATTCAAAAATATTGATTTGAACAAATGTTGTTTCATTTTCCACGTCTTCCTTATACACTCTATATAATATTGTCATGATCGTCATCATTATTATGCTATGTGTTATGTACAATCATCACAGCACGTTTGTCGTTCTCAGTGGGACAATACACCTATTCACTTTTGATATTATTATTTTAATATAATAATACATGAACCTATGTGTAAGCTCTGAAAACGACGGCATTGGACCGTTCCGGTCGAAACAAAGTAACACAAGCTCTGCAGTAAGTTTTGGGCAGGCATTGAATACTATTATTATAATACACGTGTGGGAAATGGACATAATACGTGCAAAATACCTTTATCCAAATATTTGCCTATATTGTGATATGCACGAACAATAGTTAATATTATGGACAATAATACTATGTAATACGCGTTCTACAGCTGCCATAGAAACGTCACCGTATTAATTATTGTAAAATGTAAGTACCCCCCCGTACGCGTTGTTTTGAATAATCACAACACGGGCTACAATATAGCTACATTATTATCTCGGTTATTATATTATTTACCTCGCATTACAAAACGGTTATTTAGAGAGAATTTATCTATTATTTTTAGTATTCCGCGTCGTGCGAAATGTCTATACCTACCTTCATATTAAATCGGTTGAAAACAATGCGATAATGATAATATTATATTATAATATATAAAAAAAAATAAAACGAAACGAAACAGATTATCGTCGAGCCGTCGGAGAATTACAATTTTAATTAGCTTAATAGTATTATGTCGACGAGATCTAAGGTACGTGTGACGCGTATGCGAAATATAAAATATTATTACGCTCGAGCTACCTACGCGATACAATTATTTTGTCGAAACAGCATATTATAATATTAGCTATGCGTACATTACATTATAAGTACATGCAGGTATTCGAAGCACATTTTCTGTACATAGGACACCTCGCATTATGCAGTCAAGTTTTTGCGAGTCAAATTAATTACGCCAAGTCCGTCGCGCACGTGAACTTTTAAACGATTTCGTTCGTCCGTACCTAACGTTGAAGATTATAATATTATATATTTTTTTTACCATCGAGAATGTAGAGAAAAAAATTTCGCAATTCGTCCAAAGATATTTAAATAATTTGTCTGTCTAATTGCGACGTTTACAACATAGATTAGTAACTGCGTTTTGTTTACGAGTGTTGAATAATAATTAAACGAAAAGGCGTAGAAAGTTACACGCGCACGCGACGTTATAGTATTTGAACGCGTTCCTTACATTAATAATTACATAGGTATACAATATAATATTATGGTATATATTTATAGCCTATAATAGGTATCTTATCTTTACACAATACCTACGTATCGTTATAATATTATGTCGGGCAATAGTGCAGTGCGAGTGTCGTGTGTATACTACGCGTATGCAGTTTGCACACAATTATCACGAACTATATAAAATATGTCCCGTCTATCTGTTTTGTTTCTAAAAAACAGTCGCTCGTTTGTACCTACATATCTGTAATATAACAAAAACAATGTGATGCAATTATTGAACTCGTCGGACCTTTCTCTCTCACTCTCTCTCTCTCTCTTACTCACTCCCTCTCTTTCTCTCATCTATTACATTTCCCGTACGATTTGTAGAGAGACGGCGCGCTAGAATGCATTTTATGTACATTTCTTCGTCTTCTAAATAACACTGCACTGGGGTGTTACTTTAACAACTGGCATAAAGACTGCAGTCGTTATGCCTGTACCTACGTCTTTATGTCAGCGCTAATAAATTTATAACATTTGCCTGAAATCCAGGGTGAAATGATATAGTAAAAGAACTGTGGTCAAAGTGTTCTACCAGTTCGGCTATCGAGTCTGTCAGATGTTTTGTTAATGGCCATTAGTAATTAATCATAGTAGTTATTTAATAAAATGTTATAAATTTAAATAATATTTAGTTTATACTATAATAATCATTTAAAACACATGTGTCCCATCCATTAGGTACTATATTTTGATAAATATAAATTTAACGAGTAATTACAGTAAAATTTTCACTACAATGGACAATTTCTCACCATCAAAATATACTTCATTGCGTTTTAAAATAAATTATTTCTAATTATTATATTTTTACCGTGAAAATAAACATATCATATTGTTTGATTATGACAAGTAAACCATAATAATTTTCAAAAAGAAACAAATGACACCCACCGTTAAAATCCAATCGTGAATAGGCCAAAAAAACAGGAATGATCATTATATTATTTTTGTTTTTCTTGTCACCATATTCCCCTATGCTGAGACACAGTGACTTGTGGCGGTTAGCCGTGGTACTATGGTAAAATTGTCCAAAGTCTGAAAAGAGTACAATAACAACAATTGTTTCGAATACTTACCTTTTTTTTACAAAATATCTAATGTTATCATAACTAATATTTGAGTACTTATTTTGTATTACAAATCACATAAGTAGGTACTCACATAAAAACATACGCATTTATAATAATTATTTTTATTAGCTACTTACACACGATTTTTCATTATAATTGAATATTTTTATTTTTACTTAAAGCCGCCGCAGACCCTCGCAATGAGTGCCGCGGACCCCCAGAGGGTCACGGACCACAGTTTGAGAACCGCTGGTCATATGGTAATTATTATTATCATATCTTATTACCTATTGCAGTTGTTCGCGTGACTATTAAAGTGTACAATTATTATTTATTGTACCTGCAACCGTAATCGCAAAATAGCGAATTTTTTACATCTGATCAAACATATGCGACGTAATCCGAGACATCTGCAGACATACTATTGGTATACATATAATATGAACATAAATATTATGTAGTCATTGAAAGTATATTATAATAACTGTCAACTATTACTGTATCCTGTGTAAACAGTATTTTTATAACCTTAAATTTCCGAATAATACGAGAAAATGTATAAATATGAGTTCTCAATTTGTATTATCGTGAACTCGGTGTTTGTCAGATAGAAAAAGTCCCTTATACGTCATGATGGCTATCATAATATTTATGTGTTATGTTTGTATAAGATATTTGGAATTTTAGATGTATTTATGTATTATTCTTTTATATTTAATGAAAACTTGTTTGAATACTGAAGAGTCGCTTGTACTCTTTTTTATTTTAATTTCTCGAGGTCGTATAAAAATATTACAGGCATGGTAATAATATATTATACTGGACGAGTTTTGCGTGAATTATATTTTTTTGAAAAAAAAAAACAAAAAACGGACTTCTATAAACAAAAAAAAACACATAATATTTAAATGGTCAATTACAAATTTCAGTATTCAGGTCAGCAATAAAATAATATAGACATTAAGGGCGGATACCGTGAGTGACCCTATAGGAATCGTTCAGATTATTAACTTCAATTTAGAGGTCTTTTTTTTATCTGACTTGAGTATTTTTATTACGGGATAATCGATTGGATGATATCGCGCTTAGACACAAAACTACAATTATAAAACTGTGTGGGGATGAGAACAACCCTTTTTGTTATAGCTTACTCCGCATGTGCAGATCTAATTCTGAAAATGTTTAATATAGTATCCATATTCTTGGTATACGGAAGGTATAGGTATATTAATTATAATATGATAACATATATTATACAGTTTGTAATTTTAAATAAAACATTTGATTATTTAAAATATTAAAGCTACAAAGAGTAGTTGGGCACCTATAAAACTTTTAAAATGTTTCATTTCATATTATATTATTATTATTATTGTATTTACTGATGCAATTTTTACAAACGACCTTTTGGAATAAATTCATAAAATAACTCTAAACAGTATTTATTTTTAATCCTATTGATTCGCATATTCAATTGCATTTCTATGTAAGCTATAAAATATTGTCATAACTAATGGTAAGGTGTTGTGAATACTGGGATTTATTTTCGACGGTGATAATGACTACAAAAACGGTAAAATGGTATTTTATATTATTTAATATTTGGATAATATACCCATTAGCTAGATAAAAATAATAATTACATTTTTCACGATTTGTATTCCATTAAAATGTGCGTTTTCCTATGACGATATAAATATTGGAAGTACTACCTATTCGAAAACGATGAGGGTGAAAATAATTAAAGGTAACTCGGTATATCGTACACCGTAGATAATATGAATATGAACTTATATATTATTTTACAATCTCCACTTAAGATGGGTTTCTCGAGTTGTGTCTCATCGCCGGCATGTTTTACAGCAGCACAATATCAAATGTTCACTCCGGTGGGACATTCTGCACGAAGTACGTTCTATACCAGCTGAAGCGTTGTTTATTGAAGTGATTACTGACCTGGCGCAAAGACTAAGCGAGCTTTGTTGAAATGAATGGAAATAAAACATCTTAAGAAATATATATATAAATTATAATTATAAAAACGTCTGTATTATACTCTTATCACACACCAGGGACGGTTACCTATATATAAGCATAGCTATCATGCGGTTAAACAATACAACGCTGTAATAATAATATTGTAATGCTTTGCAGCGATGACGACGCTGTGCACATTGCTAATAGCGAAATGGAGCACAGACAATCTAAAGAGCACGTGACCGGCTTTACTTGCCCGAAACAGTTTTACAGAGCACCACAACTACCGTTCTATAATATTTTACGATATTGGTTTTATTTCTTTGCAATACATTGTATAGGTACTGCACTGATCAAAACGAGAAATATAAACTATAGATGTACAATGTACATTGTACATTAATTAATTAATTGGGTACAATATACGGCTCTCCTAGTAAATTTTTTTTGATTTTTTTTTAACGAAAATTTGATAATATTTTGAACAGTGCGGAAGTATAATATTCCTACTACATATTAGATTATAAAATATATTTTTATTTATATTTTAGATATTATTGTTTATTGATTTTACGCTTATATACTTATGTATTTTTTTTTTAAATATATATATATTTATTCATTTGTTCATCATATCTTGGAGCAGTAGAAATCCATCAATCTTTAACTACAATATATTTTCCGGTATGAATGTAAAATATAATGAGTATTTTTTTTTGAGAGGGTCCCAAACTAAAAAAATTCTACAACTTTTCTTAATAAAATTTGTAAGACTATACATTTTTAGATTTGTTGGAATTATTTGTAAATAAATACTTTGTTATAAATACTTTGATCAGGTGTATACATTTTGAATACAATTATAATTTTTTTTCTTCGAAGCCCCATACAAACCAACTAAAAAATTAGTGTATTCAGTTCAGTAGAACGCATTCTGTAGGTATACTATAACATTAAGAATTGACTCGCGATCAAATAAATATTTCAATTTTCGTTGAGTGTTGAGGGAAAATACATCACACATTATTAGCCGAATAGTTGTTATAGATAAGATATCAAATATAATAAAATGTGAAACGAGATAATATTACCTACTTTAAATATTGTAAATAATCATATTCTAATTTAATAATAAAATTACATTTTCAAATAGGTACCTACACATTTTTTTTATCAACATAATATAGATGTTTTTCGTTTTTACAGATTTATCCTCAGGTATTAATTAATAGGTATAATATTATATAATATATAATATTAGGTATACACAAATATTAAAGGTAATGGGAGGTAGTTAATTGTTGGATCGCGAGCTAAGCGCGTGAGTACCTACCTATATTGTATAAATCATAGTATCATAGAGTAGTAGTTCAGAGTTCTATATCGTTATTTACATTGCATTGAGAAAATAGTTCAATCGAATTACACCGTGTTTTTGCATTTTACAAAATAAAAAACGTGATAATGGTAAATAAAATAATTAGATTTATGAAGACGTGATAAGACCTCTCCACTGTGAGTATATCTATATATTACATAATATGTTATGCGTGTATGTGGTAGTCTTGTAAAAGATACTTTTAGAGTTGTATTTAAATACAGGTACAAATATATCCATAATGATAACTTTTTTTTTGCAAATTATACTAAGCCATCATTTGAAATGGAATAAGAAATCAAAATTCAATGCGGCCTGTAGTAAGTATTTTTCTTTCAGATAAAAATATAGTTATCAAATCCGAGAATTCCACAAGGCCAGAGAATTATCCCTGTTACGCATATGAACCCTGTCGTGGTTTTTGTCAGTCCGGTGTGCCATGTGAACTATACGCGAGGCCCGTTCCCCTACATCGTCTGTGATAAGTGATAACCTACATAATATTGAAGTATGTTAAATTGACCGTCAAACCAAAATATGACCATAAAATAATCAAAAAGTCACCACGAAATCGGTCAGAAACATCTTATCGTGTATCCAGTCCAAAAACATAATATTTTTGTTAAAAAAAGAAAATTAATAAAACCATGAAATGCGTGTTGCAGCAACAACTGACTAAACAGAATCGCGATACGATGATTTCTAGTCATTATATTATAAATGTTTTAATCAAACTCAGCGTAGTATGATTTAGTATAGCTATATATCACGTGTTTGAAGTTTCAGCGATGTATGGGTGTGAGAAAAAAAATTGCCAACTCTTTGAGGGTGAAGCGGAGGGCGGAGGGGGTGCAGTGAATCGCTCACGCCCGGCACGGATGCATAATATCCACGGACTCGATGATTCAACCCGATTTCAATCGATACACGCTAGAGCTGATGACTCTGCCGTGGATTTTGTCAGTCCGGTGTGTCAGGTGAACTGCGCGAAGCCCCCGTCACGTACACCGCTTCTGTGGTTATGACATACATATTATATTATGATATACGTGAGTTAGGTACGTTAAATTTGCCGTCGAATGGAAATACGACGACCGTCGCGGGCTGACAAGTAACCTGGCAATTAATATATCGACAGTGGTGGATCCATAGGGTAGCGCAGGGGGCGCGCGTCACACCCTCAGACCGTGTTTAGTTGTAAAAAATGTTTCCATAAAATAATAATTGTGTAAGACAGTAAAACGCTTTTTTATACCTCGAATTGCCGGCCGCGACAGTTATATCTACATTCGACATGTTTACTTTTGCTATTATTGTGGTTAATATTAATTATATTATATCTAAAAATAAATATTACATTCAAAACATTTTCAGGCAATGACGCGCTACATGGTCTGCACGCCGTTATGACATTATCGTCCAATATCGTCTATTTCACTAATCACTATTAACTTTTGAGTTTATCTGGTTTATGATTATTGCAATAATATAATAATCCTACAAAAATATCTTGATTTTCTTCGTGTTGTTTACTTGTCACTTGTGTTTGTGACATTGCAGAGTACTTGTGCGGTTTTTCAGTTTTCTTGATTGAATTATTTCTGGACGGTAAGTACCTACCCGACTATTATTTTTCAATAGTGCACATTTATAATTCAAATATATTTAATGTGCGCCCCTCCCCCTTAGAAAATGTCTGGATCCGCCCCTGTATAGAGACGATATATCCTGTCGTGGGTCGGTCCGGTGTGCAAGGTGAGCTACGCGCGAGGCTCGTGTCCTACGCGTGCTAATGACCTACATACGTATGCGATGCGTTAAATTTTCCGTCGAACGGAAACACGACGATGACCGTCCCCGTCGAAATACTATGCTGCACGGGGGACGTATCTCCGTCTGTAAAATATTATAAATTGTACACGTTTCCCGGTAATCCTTTGATGATCCCGCGGGTTTTAAGTTTCACGTGTGTGCGTGGGTGTGATGTGATTATTGTATTACGCGAGTCTGCCTACGGCTGTGTTATTATAATAGTAATGCGCCTGCAGGTAACGGCTCCGACATTAATGGAATATAATATTTCCAAAGAAAAACCCCCTCTGTCGCTGTGGGGAAGGGGTGGGGGGAAGACCCACGCCGGATAACGATGGTAACATTGTTTTATATTACTATCACGGCGTTAATGCACCGTTAATCGTATACGCAGCGCACAGCCCGCCACGAGTGTATTGGAAATAAAATGATCGAATTTGAGATAAAATCGTTTACAGCGGTCGGTTTAATGGAAAAGTTTCTCGAAGCCCCGCGAAAGCCCGTCGAATATTATACGGATATAATATATCACGTATAATAATATATTATATTCAAAAGATTAAAAGTAATTTTTGTTTCTACTTTTTGTGTATAAAATATATAAATACAACAGCGATTTATTGACCCGGCTCGGCGTACGCATCATTTATCAACGACGCCTCAACGATTTCTTAACACTACTTTAGCCCACCCGTAAATTGTAATATTATAATAATAATATATAGTCAAACCAATATACTTATAATAATATACGTATTTTTTTTAGCAATTATCTCTCTAACTCTGCAAATAGTTTCAATAATAATAATTCTAAACGAAGAGATAATTATAATTAATAGAAATACATAAATATCTATTTACAATACATCATAAACGTTAACAGTACCTATACAAACATGAATAAATTATTTTGTTCCTATAACCTCTGGGGCAAATGCGAAATGATAAACCACGTGCCTATCTGCAAATTATTGTTTATAGATAAAGCAAGGAAATCACACAAGTAATCACTATAATCTGTAATAAATTTAAAACTACTTACCCACTGTAAATCCACACTGAATAATACCTATACATTTAGATATTATATTATTATTATACTCGACTGTGGTATTTTTATAACGATACACTTAACATAACAATTATTATTAAGTAGTTACACGTGTAATGTATTGCACACAGGTCAAACGTTATAATGTTCAAGACCTATACGACCAGTTGTATATTATTATATCTACAACTGGTATGCATAAAATAAAGAATTCAATTTACAAACATTTTTATCGTCTTTTAAAAACTTAAAAAATTATTATTCACAGTCCATATCTTTACTATGTTCTGATCATTTCTGTCAAAAACAACAATATTATGATATAATATACATATAGTATAGGCACATATATATACTAGCTACACATTATTAAGAAACGATGATCGGTCATAAAATATGGCAATAAAGACCTCCAAATAAAGCTTGTAATGAAAAACTTTCATTCATCTCAGACTCTATGATTATAGCTGAAATCATAATAATATCTTTGGTATTGCATTTGAAGAATTATCATATTAATCACGATTAGGGACTTCTTGCGTTTGTATGTTTTTTTGTAGTGATCATCGATTGTTCTAGGTATGATACATATACATTTGGCATGTAAAATAATGGCTGAATAGTTTTGCATATTTTTAATATTTTAAGTGTACATTTTAAGTTAAAGTGCATATTTGAAAGTTTGTTAGCATATTAAAGCATTTTTTACATTTCATTTTGTTATAAATGTAATATTTTCGGCCAATATCATTTTTTGAAAACGTTTTGGTAAATATAATTCTCAAAATAAATAATTTTTACTTAAGAAGAATTTACACCCGCAGAGCTGTCTTATCTCGCGTTTCTGTAACGTGGAAAATTGTACGTTCTGAATAATTCATTTAACTCTGATATGATTAATATTAGAGCGTGTCGACCTATTATAAAATTTAGAAGTAAAAATATTATCTAATGAACCTCATAAGTTTTTTTTCATATTTTAATTTTAAAGCAAGTCATGAGTAAAATGCACAAACAATTTACAATTTTAAAATACTCATAACTTGCTTTAAAATTAAAATATAAAAAAAAAACAACGGGGTTCATTAAATAATACTCTTACCTATAAATTTTATAATAAGTCAATTCACTCTAATTGAAACATACCCGAGTTAAATAGATTATACAAAACGTACAGTTGGGTATGTTATAAGTCAGAGACAACTCATGCGAGTGTATATCCTCTTTGTCGATTAATAAATGACATTGCTCTCGACAATCATACAATTAGAAACTTACGAATTAAAAATCAATTAGTGGTCGGTGGTTTGCGTATCACAGCGATCGCAGTTAAATTGCACTTGTATCTGAGTTAGATTCTCGGCATCATATAACTAGGAATAACGAACTACCATGCAGCTATTTATATCTACATAATTATTTTTTTTAACTTCATCGTTTTACTTTGACTAATAGTGTTTATAATATGGTTTATAAACTAATAATTTATTGTACGTCAATCTTTTTAATTTTTTTTGACATTTCGACATTTTTTATGTATTTCTCATGGGTTTTTTACAAATAAAAAAAATTTAAGTTACATTTTTTGGTAATTTGAACTGTAGGTTTAAAACATTTTTAGTGCAATAAATTCAGAACTCTAATAACTATGATTTTATAAAAGAATAGTAAATATAATTTTAATTTTAATATTCATAACATGGTACTTTTAAATCGATATTATTTATACACCATTGTCCATTATAGTATGTATAATATTATATAATATATAGTACGTTGTGAAATTACTTTAACAGTGCTCTCGTGTATTTGATTAATATTATACAATTTTTATTGACATTTTAATATTTTTCAATTAAATTAAATTTTGTTTATACAGAAAAAGCTTATATTTTGGTTTAACAATTGATTTTAAAATTGTCGAATTTCAATAGAATAAGTACCCATATTTTAAACAAAACGTAAAACATATAATCATGGCAATTGATTTTCTTGAATATTTGTATTACATTATTATTTGTTAATATACCTGATGCAATGTACAGTACCTTGTACATAATAATACTAACCTATAATATTACAAATATCCTAGGTACAATTTCATCAAAATAATATAATAAAGTCATACAATTAATAATTATGTATAGAAACTGCATATTAAATTAAAAATGAAGTCGAATGCCCACATAAAAATATTGAATTACTTATCATAGTTTAAATGATAAAACGATAAATATATCGTTTTAGATCGAACAATTGAATCATTAAATATTATTCGTTCATGGTACGGTTTTTTGAACAGGAGATTTCACTACACATAAACGCGCAGATAAATAATAATATGAAATTCATAATTTAAGTGATTATCAATTAAATAATTAATTCTGAGAGTGATGTCGTGACTCAAGGATGAATTGATGGTGTAATATTTGTAAACAAATTTATTAAATTAAAATTAATTAAAGTATACGCCAAGGTTTGCACAATTTTGGCTTTGAAAGCTTCTTGAAAATAGTTTTATTAGTAAGAAGAACAAATTGAACCTGGCAAAATATATATAATAATATTATGATATATTGATCTCAAAAATTGTTGTCATTTTTAATTAACAAGTGCGCTCATAAATTAAACACCCTTGAACAATATCAAGAGTATTAATATTATGGTTATGGTATACCACGTATTACCACAAATTCGATTATAGCTAGGGCTGTATACCAAAGACCTTATACCTACTACAAGACAAGCAATGCGCGTATGGAAAGTGTAACAACATAGAGGGTGCTTTTTGATTACCACTCGATTAATCAATATAATGGTAGTGCGGGGTAAAGGGTAGTATAATATATAAATATACCTATAGATTATTGCATTTTATCATCAAGACAGGGTACATCACTGCGAGATATTGCTAAGCCGCTCGCAATGCTGTTTTTATACACTGCAGTTCTTGCCTATAGCTTAAGGTCTATGCTATATACGCAATACGAATAAGACTCGGAAAATTGTATCATTAAGTTGAAGTCGTGATAATGGGGCCGAGATAGGTGTACGGTTAAAAAAAAAAAGTTTAGCACCGTCGAAAAACGAATTGAAATTACCATAGTAGCTGTATAGGTATATACGTAGATGCACAATATAACGTATATTATGCGTAGGTGGGTATATAATGGGATTTGTTCAAAAACACGACTCGACTTGAACCGTTCTCTAGCGCGGTAACTGATAATAGTGTGTGTACGTATAAAGTACATGTTATAATGTAATGGCATTGCCGTAGCTGGGAAATGTGCATTTAAGTATTAATCGCTGCGCTAAGAATATTCGTGATAACGCGAAACTTTGAGCACGTATGCCTTCGGACGATAAGCGGGGCGGACAGTGTTTTAGTTCAGTAACTTTGGCCAGATAATTCGCCGCACGCCACACACACACGCACACACCCACACACATACCCTATAGTTCACCAGCCGGCTCTCGCGTATATACAGTATCATCCCCTGATGCACGCTCACCTCCCTCCCCCCGCCGATATAATATATTAATAATAAATAGTTTTAATAAAACGTGTACTGGATTGCACGCTATAATTATATAATAATATATGCATGCGTACACTGCCGATGACGCGGTGCTTTTTTACGCTATGCGTTTTTCGTTTTTTTTTTTTTTTTGCTTTGGTGATTAATTAAACGATTCGGCTGGTATACATATTATATTATGCCAACACCTCCCATCACCTTCGCCGGCACTTCTCGACGAGTCGAGCGAGGAATTGTATAATAATATATAATACCGCGTAGGGCCGAATTGGGTGAATAATATTTCTCGAAAAAGGGTTTATCGCTCAGCTCATTCTTCGGGCGAATGATATATATATATATATTATATTATTGTTCGCGCATAAAATGCGTAATAATACAACAATAAAACTCCGTATAATTAATCGTGCGCGCCGGCGACGACGACGGCGGCGCAGTTCTTATGAACACGAAAATGTCGTAGGTACTTTTACGACAACAATTACTTTTGATTAATTTTCTCTCGGAGAGCAGTGTTTTTTTTTTCAGCGATTTTTGTTTGTTTTTTATTTATATATATATTTAAACCACGTCGTACGATATTCCACTCGGCGTCGACAATCAACGCTGCAGCAATGCGCCGACACGGTGTCCTTGTGATCACTTAAAATAATAAGGCTAAGCGGCGGGCGTTACATTATAATTATTATTATTACTATTGCTATACGCATTTTCTGTGCTCGTTCGCGTTGAGCACATTGGCGCCATTTGAGGTATCGCAGGATATTATATTATATATATATTGGTGGCCCTATTTCATCATTCCATATTGGACGGCATTCATTTTATGCTGGCGCCAGTGCAAACAAACTTTAAGATATTCATATTATATATAATATATATATTATTATAAGAAAAATGGTAAATATTTTATATTCTGTATTAACTATTGGTAATTAATTTTGCAGTCCAGAGCACTTGCCAGTCCGTAGTCTGGGTTTTTCAATTATTAATAAATACATTTTTTGTTGTACGACTAGTCCCGACTTCTAATGTTTTGATTTTAGCTTCCGATATTAATTTAAACAGTTTAAAACATATAAATACACAATGAGAATAAACGTTATAATATTCAATCAAAAATTGCTATAAAAAAAATTACGAATTTTATCCAGAAGTCCACATCTACAAGCAAACGATACTGGAAACACTGAAGTATATTATTTTTATTTATCGTTTGTACTTATTATTGATAGGTATCTCAAATGATAAATATAATACTTTATATAATCTAATCTAGCGCTAATACCCAAATATGAATTAAATTCATTCATTTTCATATAATTTATAATAGTTGGTCAAAGTGTCAAACTTATAATAATATAAAAAATAATTTTTTTGGAAAATAAAACATTCCTATTTGGACAGCAAATAATTAAATAATATCTTACATTGAACAATAAATGTATATTATGTATTTTATTCCACTTTTAATTTGATCGAAATATTGTTGGAAAACATTAAACCGAACCATGCAAATATATAATTATTATAGAATGAACTTTTCTTGTTTAAAACAGTTGAAATGTTGACCTGAATATTTCATTTGTAATTATAAAATAAAGCTTGCGAAAATTAAATGCCTAAAGGGGAAAATATTACGTTTTAAATACTTTTCACAACGATTGAATTGAGTTTCAGGAATTTTGCAGTTTTGCATTTCGTGATTATATTATATAATACTGGGAATATTTAAAATATTTCCATACAATAATTGTAAAAAGGTTCACATTCAGATGAAAACAGAACATTGCGTACAAGGTCGCATAAAGTCATATACGTAAAACAAAAAACATCGGTAGAGATTCATAAATGTAAAGTCGTCGTTGGTTAGGAGATAAGCAGTGGTTTTCGTTGTACCTATCTATAAAATCATACAAAATTTGCAGCCCAGTCCGAATACATAAAATTAACACATTATTTTCGCACCTGGTTTCAGTGGCGTAACTTAGGCCCCCTCCCCCCCGAAATTTTAAGAATATTAAAAATTATTTCTATAATCTAGTAATCCCGCATGGGTCACGCTGATTACTATTGTAATCCATTTAAAAATATTTTATGTACTTGTCATATTTTGGAAACCACTAGAACTATCTTATATTTTCAGTACATTCAAATATGACATGTTGCTTAATCTAATTCAGTGATTCCAAACGTAGGTAGTACTGCCCCCTTTTGGGCTTTTTAAATTTTAATTTGGGCGTTTACTTAAAGGGACGCTAAGGAGGACGATTCTACTGTGGCTTTCATTTTTATTGTGCATAACTTTTAGAAATAAAATGTAAAGGTAAATGCGTACAATCAAAAATAATAATTTATACCAAAAGTTATATACACAATTATGAAGGTATGCATAATAATATTATGTATATACATTGTAATATCAGGAAATAACAGCCAAACGGTAATAAATAAGCTTTTACATTATCCATAAAAATGAATCTATAATTTTTATTTTAAATTTGTCCAGCGGGGGATAAGATTTTTGAAAATCTAAAAAGGGGGTTGAGATTCTGATCAGTTCGTTACCGAATATTATTCGTAGTGTTTGTCATCGTTATTTCAATTCGATGTCTGTTAGATCACCATTGTATGTCACGCTATCTTTCAAGCGCTTTTTTTCCGGGTTTATTTTATATGTAAAAAATATGTAAAGCGTTTCTTTTCTTTGGAATTTTGAATTTTGAGGTCTAGGTATACATTTAATAAATCTTATGTTTGTTGGATAGTATTATAAAAAATTAATATGATGAAATATCATTAAAGTTTATAAAAAAAAATTGTAAAAGTTATTATGATATATTCTCATTTTGATGTAAATCTGAAGTTAAAAATATAAATATAATTTTTCACTTTATCTCAATGTATTTGTAAATATGTAGTTGGTATAAAACTGTAATTTGAATTGTCAATACAGACTTACAAGTTACAACTTATTAACAAAAAAAAAAAAAATGAATTACAACCATAATTCACGTGACCTACGTAGGGTTAAAGTAACTGCAAATAAAAGTTTGCATAGTCGTATAGGAACCGAACCTTAAAATAAAACCTCGACACCAGTATGTTCAACTTATGGGAGACGCTATTTAAACCAACTCTGTGTAAACAAATTATAACCCCCCTTCCCCCCAAGAAAAATCCTGGGTACACCACTGCCTGGTTTATACTTTATTTCGGTGTCCTCCCGCTAACGCGTTGGTATTTTTGAAATATGTTGTGCACATTATCAAACAACTCATAAAATACAGAGTGCGGCATAAGTCGGTTCCCCAATTAATTAATTTTTATTTTGTACATATTTAATTTGTTGTGTTAATTGGGGAACCGACTTATGCCGCACCCCTGTATATAAGAAACCGAATATACCAATATATAACAATGTTGATATATTGATTTCAACATTGTTTATTTAATACACAGTATTCTGCTAATGCGCTCATCTGCGGTCATAAAATAATATTCATTACTTTCGAGCTGAATGTGTAGACCGAAGCGTAAATATTTACAACAGTTCGTCTTTCGGAACTAGCTTGAGAATTAATACTATTGTAGTCACAGTACAATAAGTAACAAACAGTACAACAATAAATAAACTAATGGTATACATAAATAATTATAAAATTATATTATATGAACATAAATGTGTATTGTAGACAACATAACCAAATGATATACAAAATGTATTATAGTACAATTAAAATTGATAATGAATTATTAATATGTACTAAATTAATTAAGCAATGTTCACTACAAAAGATAAGTTATGGTATTGACTGTAAAATTTAATGTACCAACAATAATATTGGTAATAATATAATCAATAATTATTATTGAACTAACCGTCATAATTTCTACACGTTTCAATTTATTATAGTCATTTTTTGCGTGCGTGATACCATACAAACGAGATAAATCCATGCAAACATAATTAATTACTTCCCTTTTCATCGAAACGAACGATATATAAAATATATGTTATGTTATTGTATGTATTAAATTGTACATTCTCTCTTGGATTTAAAAGGATTGTAGAAAATTGAAGAAAAAAAACGTATCCTATCCACAAAATCACTTGAATTAATGTTTAAGTAATAATATGGTCCAATGCACGTCAAAATGGTATCATGTTATTATATTATTATAATGATGCATAGAATGACGTTGACTGATATTATACTTAACTAATCCGCGTATGCCCAAGATAATCTATTATACCAGTACTTATCAATTTACTGATTGGCGATTACCGACCGCAGAATATTACATGTTACAATCGATCGTCAATATTCTACTATGTTATAATATGAAATTGATTAATAAAATTCTCAATGAGTTTAAATAAAGTACTTATATAATGTGACAATGCTGCGGCTTCTTCATAATGATTTTTTTTCATTTTGAAAGAGTAATATGAAAAAGTATTCGTGCACTTTAACGTTAGGCATTACAATATTAATAACGTTGACATTCTATTTTATTATTAATACGAGTGATACGTATTAAAAAAAAATCGCACTAGTGCCTATCGAAATAAAATTCAAAAGATCGAGCTGGAACCCGTTGCATTTGATTTGAGCAAAGTTTGCTTAAATTGTCGACAGCGAGACTCGTGTAACGTTTGACGATCGACACCAGTTTCATCGTCTGCTTTTCGTTTGATTTGTCATAAAATATACACCAACAGTACTCGTACACATGAATGCACCTATATTGCCTATGCATTACGCCGTGTAAACGAAAAACAAATACCAACCACGGTATTGACAATAATAAATTATGAACTATTATAATATATTACTATTATGTATTAATTTATATTATCATAGACTAAGTTAATGAACTGGCACTGGCACATTAGATGGTGAGGGGAGGTAGATAGGAGCTGTTTGATAATGCGTCAATTCCTCCTGCAATGTACTGTGTATAATATTGTACCACGTGCGAGTCGTGCGATTTTAAGTACCGAACTATCGATTTGCCTAGTTGAAGTTAATTTCAAAAAAATGTATGCGCTTATAAAATTGTTTATTTCAGTGAAATTTATAGTTAAATTCTAAGTGGTGTGATTTTTTACAGACGCGTTTTTTTTGTTGTTGTTGTTGTATGTGTACATGTTTTAAAGTAAAAATAATGCTTTGATTTTCAACTTCAACATATTATGTTTCGGTCGGAACAATTATAATTAAAAATTCCTAATGGGTACTTTTTAAAATTATCGGAAATTAGAAAAATAAAGGAATAATAGTCATTTTTTGCAAAACTAATTTTCGAAAAAATCGATATTCTTCTTTTGATGTAATTCAAAAACAAATAATATTGTAGGTTTTCAAAATGTTCACTAAATGCTTATATTTTGGTTTTATATTGTTATTAATTTTACCTATACATAGTATACATTTTGAGTTTTTTTTATAGATGATTTGGTATTTTTCATTTTTTTTTAATCTTTTTTTTCTACAAATATCGATTAATTTTTAATTCACTCTGTCAAAAAGTATGAAATATTACTACAAGAATTTACATGAGTTATTATAGTTATTAATTCGTTAAATGTTTAATATGTATAGCTAAAAATCGAAAATTAGATACAATGTATCTTATTATTGGATCTAACCTGAACAATTATTAAAAAAATTATGTATATATGTAAAAAAATGTTTATAGACATGTTAAGTTCAATTGGATGAAATTATATTTTTAAATTTTAAAGAAAAAGAAGAAGTATTTTAGTTTTTACCTTTTTTTGTTGTAATTCAAAAATATCTATTGGAGATATCCTACATTGTGACGTATATTATTACATTTCATATACATAATGACGTTTTCAAAACATTCACATTGCCAAATTGTTCAGTAGGGACTAAAAACGAAATGTTGCCTATCAGCTATCACTATAGATTGATTTTTGAAGGAGAAATTTTGATTTTATCAGGTTATTCTAAAGAGAATAAAATATTCAGAACACGTGTTTCCATAAGATAATTCAAAAAAGTCGACTTCGATAAAAATGACAGTTATGTGGTTATGCAATGACGGTCGTGAATTTTATTCTATATACTATATAGTTATGATTTTTCCTAATATAATACAAACCTATTCCACAGTTCTACGTTACGTTGGTATTGGTTTAAAAATTAATATAACAATAATTTATATATGTACCTACGATATACATAGGTTAAAAAAAAACAAATACAATTAAACGATATATTTTTTTAGGAATATTATAATTTTAATTTAAATAAACGTTTATTTACTTTTTATAAAAGTACCTATAATATAATATTATAACAACTAAAAAATGCAATTTAGTCAGCAAATATTAATTATTCATACTTCCGTATTATGAATTTTTCTAATCAACGGAGTACGCAATTCTATGACTTAGGCGCCGACGTATGAATAAACACGCCTTTTTTTCGAATTTCGATTTTTCAAACTCTTTCAAAAATGGTTAGGTACTATATACTTCGAGATACTATATATTATAAATATTATATAACCTACTTTAGATTCACACTTCAATACCAGTCCAAATAATAATAACAATAATAGTTTATTAAGTAGAATAAAACGGGCTGAAGCCCAATAGTACAGACAGTATAAATAGAATATCTTTGACCATGATTATTACAATCGTGAATTTGAAACGGTGATTAATCATCGTATTTAGTTCCCAAAACGGTTCTATGCTCAGTCTAAAGTTTAAATACCCAGGGTTATTGTGTAATTTTAAGGGTTTCACAAAAAGAAAATAGGGAGCATTCCCAGAAAATTTTTATGAGGCAAACAAGGATAGTTTATTCTTGTTAGTTGTTACATTCATAATTTTTTTTATATATATATATAACTAATTTGCAATAAGTAGATCGTAAGGAAAACCAGGGTGAGAATAGGAACATAATTTGTTTAAAATAACCATATATTGCACTTCAAAAAGTTTTTTCGTGAATTTTTCGGAGCATTCCTGCATCTATCCTAAATATTTATAGAACGTAAAGCTAGTAGGCACAGAAAAAAAAATATCAAAATATGGTTAATATAATATGACCAGTACGAAAGATAGTATCTGAGTGTCTTTTCAGAATAATAATAAAATGCCATTTTCGTTTTCATCTATAAATATATTATATTGTATCAATGTATTTTATAATCTGGGATGGGCTCGTGCTTATAAATAAATAAATGATTTGGGTACTGGAGGTATATAATATAGATATCACAATAGTCTTAACGATATCCGGATATTCCAGGCCAACCAGCAGTGATAACTTATGTGTCGTCACCAAACATCAGAACTATTTTGATTCTCGATACGGCCATAGGTGAAAATAGCAGAGACTAGGTGGCTAATCACCCCCCCCCCCCCTCCCAAAGAAAAAAAAACTTATAAAATACACCAATGCATGATGTAAAAATAAATAACTTGTAAAAATAATATTCATGAATTTCATAAAAAATAACCTAACCCCTACCCACCAAAAAAAATACAGAGCCTATTTGCACTTGTATTATATTTATGAATGATGAATCATATTCTATTTTTATTTTTGGGAGTTTTTTTTTTAATTTAGCTTTTAGTCTGCAACTATGATAGCTCGATAATCAACTGCATATAGTTATATTAGGGGGTATGGTTGGTTCGGAACACTCGAGGTCGTCGAGAAAATTTTCCACTAAAAAACCGAATGGTCACCCATCTGGGAATTAGCGACACCGGATGATGCTTGACCTCAGAACACGTTTGTAACTGCGAGGCCAACCACCGCGCCACATCAGACCACATTTCTACAAGTGAGTGTGGGTAGTTTATAATAACCAGCTCGTCTGTTGAAATAATATTCATTATTAGTAGGTATAGTGGATCGGGTGACGTCATGGAAAACCACCGATAAGTTATAATAACACCATGAAATTGTCCACGTTAATACGCTTACAGGATGGTGTTTCATCCTATATTTTGCTCTCGTCGATAACATTTTTTCCGATTAATATTTATAAAATATAATTCCGGAAAGTTTTCGCTGCATAACAGAGATCCACATTTATTATTATATCAGCAATTTATGTATTTTTGGGCAATACTAAACCCGTAGTAAAAACAAAAAAAAACAAAATGTATTATCGTAATGAAAATCTGAGATAAAGTCAATTTCTAGAACTAATTTATGCGTATAAATATTTAAAAGGTTGAATTATTAATTTTCATTATTAATTATTCAAACAGTCGTATAACGTAATCCTTAAAGTTTGGGCAGAAAAGAATAATATATCATTAATTTATGTGTTGTATATATAGTTATAGTGAGCCGGTTTAAGAACATAATATAATATATATATATGTGTGTGTGTGTGTGTGTGTGTGTGTGTGTGTGTATTTTTTATTAGCACGCAGAAATCATCTGAAATGTTTGTACTGAACTCAACGGTGGTTGACCCCCCGCAAATATAATATTTCTCGATTATTATTCTCTATACAATATTATTAGAAGTTTGATAGTTCAGTGCGCTATATTTTTAATATACTTGAGCACACACGACCAACATCGTTTATAATCACTAAATCAAATTTATTGCAAATTCTGACGGTTTTTTCTTTACACACGCTGTTAAAATATTGCGCTTATTTCGACAGTAATGATTATAACATCAAAATTGAATATATTTTTGAAACCGCGGGTAATCGATAATTTCTTTTCGCGATTTTATTTTAATGTGGCGCCTCGTATAAACCATAATTACTTATCTTTAGTCTACGGAGGTTAAAAGGTTGTATATTACTGGTTAAGTATAGATTGTAACAATGTAATATGATCTAAAAAACTAACAATATCAAAGGATAAATCAAAAAATTCATTATAAATTGATAAAGGGTTAAATTATAGGTATATTTATATTTTCCATTTGACAGTCGTTAATATAATAATTTTAAAAATTATATAAATAATATGGTTGCAATTATCAGTAATTGACCAGACACATTATTAATTGCGTTTAACATTACTCTGGTACAAAGTTTGGTCTAGTTTATTACTAGACCTGACCTTTTTATGGTTGAAGATAAAAACGATTAAGTTGAGAATATAGTAAAATTTTAAAATAAAAGTGGAAGACATACGACACGCACATATAAAAAAAAGTATATATTTTAGTCTTTAAGCTTTTAAGTTTTAACGGTCCATCAATACTTGTTATTGCAGGGTTCTATATGGATAGGTATGCAATACAAAATAAGAAATAATGGCGCAAAACATGCTTATCAATTTCGATATTTTTTATGCAGTCCATATTTATATAATAATTTAATAAAGAGGTGGATACAAATTAATGGCGGAGATACTTTTATTAATGAGATTCGGTTTGCTTAAGGCCATGAGTCTTTAATATTTTAAAACATACTCTAATTTAAAGTTTTCTTCGTATTGTTACTATACAGCTGAATTTATAATTAAACATTTTTTTCCTTTCACATTTTTCATTTAGAGATTAAACACACAAAGTTTTCATTAAATATTACATCACATTAAACGCGTATTTCAACGCATTAGTTCCCAACACGACAAATCATAAACTTTCAGCGAACGAAGGTCGTTTTACATATCAATTATATTATCATAGTGTGTATAATATTTTAAACCTTTTACATAAAAATGTTTTTATTATATATGTTTAATCATTTTAATACATTACTGCAGTGTCTACCGTGCAATTTTATGTGTTCATAATATATTTTTAACACCTTAACTTAATTAACGTTAACCCATGGCCGAATGCAAACGGATTTTCTTTTATATATTTATATCTATACATACTTCACATTATAAATAATGGTATGTATATTATAGTTTTAGTTCTGATACTATGACCTAGTAAATATAATATATATTGCTAATGCACTATCATAATATACTGCAGACGACGCATCCGTGGTAGATATTATACAGAGTGCAGCGATTACACTTTTCCGTTCAAGTGGTCTTATTCAGTATATCTGTGTATGTACCACGGTTATCTATACTGCACCGTGTAGATAACCATATGGTATGTACATTGTGCATGGTAGACCAAAATAACATAGTACACAATCAATATGTTATATTACACACTAAATTCTGCTATTTACTATTTACCCGCTTAGGCCTATAGGCTATACTCTATACTGTAATATCAACAAAACGGTCAGACGTCAGTCAGTCACTGTGACCACTGACCGCCTAATGTGATAGCGCAACTTAAAATACCAACAAGAAATTATTATTGATAGATAGTTAATGATGTCTAGGCGGGCCATGGCCCCTATGCCCCCCCCCCATGTACCTAATGCAATAACTAATGCAATTATTAGACTATTTACCTCGTTTTAGAAAAACGACAATCACTCTTTATGTATCACGGAACCATCAACTAAGATAATCTTCCTCAATTAATCCGTGAACGAAACCAATCGGGGCACTGTGTAAACTTCACGAGACTGAAAACTTATGATTTATTCCGCGAAACATCCAGGGCCATATTTAAGGGGGGCAACGGGGACATTTGCCCCGGGTGGTCAAATTTTGACCCATTTAGTGGGGCGGCCAGGCGGCGGTGTATATTATATGAATAACATTTTTTTTGGCTTGAGTACCTACACTTGGAGTTTTTGCATTGCATGACTATGATACCGCCATTTACTCATTTTGTCAATCAATGATAACTACTAATTTTTGTAATTTTTTTAGACTAAAATGCACTTACTAAAAATTTTACCACACCCCTTACGAATTTCAAAATTTTAAAAACGTGTTTTTCAACGCTGATTTCGAAACTGTTTACATTTTTTTGCGGAAACCATTATTTTGGAAGTTAAAGCCATCCAAAGTTTGTGATTTTACGTTTATACGCATACGCGCAACACTACTTTAATGCTGCGCGGAGGAACTCGTGTTTGGCGACCGGAGCAACTACAATATACTTATGTTACAGATATGGATCTTTGACAACATTGTTTAATTCTAAGGGTTACCCAATGTGGTTTTACACAGCAAATCGGTGGATATTTTCGATTTATTTGTCCGAGCGCAGTACATTATGTGCTTTTTAACAACCTTGTTTAATTCTGAGGCCTGCCCATGGTAGTTTTACACAACAAATTGAGGCATATTTTTGATTTTTTTGTTAAAAATCGTAAAAAAAAATGTTATGGTGCTGCGCGTAGCAGTCAAGTAGCGTTGCACGCATGCGCATAAACGTAAAATCGCAAACTTTGAATGGCTATAACTTCCAAAATTTTTAAATTCGTGAGGAGCGTGCTGGTAAAGTGCATTTGTTCCTTTTTTTATAGTGTACAATTATATGTTGTTATACGTTTTGACTGTAATTAAAATAATGCATTATCGTGGTCTGTGTTTTTAACAAAATTTTCATAAATAAATAACTATACCCAAACGATTAAAAAACGGATTAATTATTTTATTTTTTTTTTTTGGAGGGGGGTCGGCGTACAAATATTGTTGACCCAGGGAGCAAATAGTGTAAATACGGCCCTGGAAACATCATAGACGACGATAATAGATAATATAATAAAACGAAATAGTATGGTCTTCACGTCTTGTAAAAAATATACATTATACTGTCAGCGCGAGCAATGAAGCTCCGCTCTGGCTTCGTAAACGACGATGACAACATTACGTTGTTATAATCGCGAGTAAATCCATCAATTTTTAACTAAAATATAGATATATTAAGCAACTATTATTTTAAAATATATACCTATATTAACTAGCTAAAAAGTTAAACTTTTAAAAACTTTTATGCTTAGTTGGTTAATTTTTTAATCGTTTATGAATTACTTCACAATTTAGTATCCATTATATAATAATTTAGATTTTTTCAGTTACTCTTAAAAATATAATACGTTAAAATAAAATCATGTTTATACAATTACACATATAGGTACAATATTAAGATATGCATTTTAAATAAATTAAATTTCCTGTATTTACGCAATATAATATAATGATATTAAATAAAAATAAACGACAAAATATTCATTAATTTAATACTTATTGTAGTTTGCACAAACCCAAAATATTATTAAAACCACTATACAGCTGCTATTATAATGTTTAATTAGAAGGAATAGCTAGTAGGAATGTAGGATTCATTTTTAACAGACTGTGTTGCTTAATTATTATTTAATAAAATTACAAGTTACACAATCACTATACAATATAATATGTGACTGCACAGGTGTTAATTTAAAAACATAAATTCACTTGTTTCTAACTGAGTTAATTTAATATTTTTCTCCATTTTAACTTTAAACTTACAGAGTTTAATATAATATTGTTTGTTAACTATTAACTTATGACTTAACTTAGTTACTCAAGTTAATCTCTTTCATTCACTAGTTCACATTCCCAGTTAAACGTATCGCTCATGATTTATTAGAGGTCAGATTTTTAGGATATTACATATTATTTTATCAGAGCTGGAGCTTTTTGACAAGAGTGAGAAATGTGTATAATTTATGATCTAGAGAATTAAACGATAAAAGTTTATTTTGCATATAAAGGATAATATTTTTAGGTTAAAGAATATAATATCGTTAACACAGACATGATCGTTAGTTTTGAATAATATATGAATAATTTTGTAAACTGTTGTTTGTTTACATCGAAACATAATTGTCACTCTATGTAATAAATCGTATCAACTTTTATGACTTTATGACTGTAGAATCAGAGGATCCTGCTGCGATAACAAATAAAATAGGTATTTCGATCTAATAAATTGAACTAGTGTCGCGATAAACAATGATGTAACATAATTGCTTGATAACCAACTGGTTTAGAACGTGTGGAGAGGGCCGGTTTAATTTTGTTTTCATCACCTACCAAGTTTTAAACATCTTACGAAATAATACACATTGCAGTGTACACAGTGTTTACGTTAGTTTTCCTAAGTCAATATTATTATTTTAATATTATGCCAAAAACACTAGTTTAAAATCTTTGTTGGCTCAACGGATAGAACCATTTAAAAAAAAAATGCACTAAATTTCACTTTGAAGGTGATAAATTATTTTGTCGAGTTTGTGGAAAACACATTGTTTCGACAAGAAAAAACAGTTTGCGAGTCCAGAATGATTTCTCGCTAACATACAATGACTATAAAAATATATAAACACGGAAAATGCACCACTGACATCAGTACGCGATGATTATGTATAGGTAGTCATAATAATTATATTGTTCAAGTTACTTGACCAATTAAATTTAGCTAACCATAATATAATATGTCATGTATACTTTGAACACGAACAATATAAATAAACATTTTTTTGTCGTTAACACACATCACAGTAATACGCAATACACTGGTTGAGAACCACTGGTTTACAGTAAATATTTTTAATAACTTAAAAAATCCTATCCTCACCATCATATTATAATCAATTAGCTCAACGTCTTTCATCTATACATTTGATAGGTACATCATGTACCTAAATATATGCTTTACTGTCATATAGACACTTGTAGGTATTATAGTATTATGTAATAATGTGGGACGATGTGTGAATGGGATTTATAAACAACAAGAAACAAGGACACAAACTGTCAAGTGAATACCGTTCAGATAATGCCATTTACATATTATTATTTCATTATATCCAATATACGGGCACTGACGACGTTCACTCGTAAATAGGTATAATACATTTTTCCAGGAATATATTAACACTTGTGTACTTAGGCGTCGTATTTTCGCATAATAATATGTCAGTCATCAAAGTTTAAAAAGTAACATTGTCCAAATGCGCTAAGGTTTATTGTACAATCCTGACAGCAACAGACCGTAAGTAAACTCTGAAGTAGTGTCACTCAGAGCCAGGAAAACGCTTGTATGAAAATGCATTCCCGTAATCACGTACAATACATATAATAAATTATAACATCGTGTAATATATTTTTTTTTTAAAACAAAATATTTACCTCACCTCGTCCATCAAAATACGTAATAATATAATATTGTTATTGTAGGTATAACGTTAAAACAGTTGGTAGTTTATTTTAACGTTACATCAGCTGTATAATTATAGTTGTCTGAATGCGTTTAATTCTGCATTTTTAAAGTCATAATATACACATTATTATTATTGACATAAATATGTTTTTTTGCCGAGTAAAACTTTTTTTTTCCTAACCTATTTTCCCGAGGCCGATTTTCGTAACGCTTATTGCCATAAAAATGCAAATCAAAAGTAAAAAAAAAAAAACAATAAATATTAAATTAAATTCCTTACAAAATGTAACATGCTACAAGATATTTTTCCACTACACTATATACTATAAATTATAATACCCAAAAACATATCTATGATTCCTCAATTTTACTTGCAGAGGAAAAATATCAAGTACCATAGGTAGGTGGGGCAGAACGGGGACCATAAGGTATCAGAAGCTATAATTCACTCGAAAATTGTGTTTTTTATTTGAAACTTGAACTGTGTAATCTTTAGGATATGGTTATTAATATGTTAGCATGCTTTGAACATTCAGTTAAAACTCATAGTGTTAAAGTTCAAAATAGGTTTAAGTATAATTTTTCCCGTTTTGTCCCATACCTGGGACAAAATGGGGAGTCCCTAAAATATTATTTATTTCACATAAATATTATTTCATTTTACATAAATACAATTACTTATCAAGTATAATCAACTATACAATTAACTTGTATATCTTGCATATGCATAATGTAATATATTATATTATATTTAAAGGAATATATTTTAATATAATAATTGTATAATAACAAAAAATAATAAGTGCTTGTACATTTAAACTTTTACATTTATTAAATAGGTACATTTTAATTGAATACTTATTATAGATGTAGTGCCTACCCAAGTAGGTAAACTTAAAAATTAAATAAAAAAAATTAACGTCGTATCAGTAAAGGTACCCCATTATGCCCCAATGATTACACTTAACTTCAGCCGTTGTTAGTAAACATAACAATTATTTTTTTCAATAATTAATATTATTAAAATAGTCTTAAGAACATTTGCTATAGAAACAGCGAAAACACATTTAAGATACAATAAGTATACTATAAAAATATTTCGATATAAAATAACAGTTTATTATATCAATCAATTGATAAGAGGCACGTGCAATGAGTTTAATTTATTATTGATAAGATAATTGATATGTGAACATGAAATTTTTATTACGCGATATTGTTAGCCCCAGGAATCTATATATTAAGTTTTTAAATCAGTATGACCATTGTAAGGCATAAATATTGGAATTTCCCCATTTTGCCCCATGGCCCCATTCTGCCCACCTTCCCCTACTATGATTTTTTGCTCTCGTAATCACACCCAGGTATATGGTAACTTTAACCCCGACTGCTCTGCGACCATATTATACATTTACCGTTGCTGTTGTATGATAATTGTCCAATAGTAATGCGTTCAATAGCTGAGGTGCATCGTTTGATAATAATCCCTCTACAATCGACGGGGGAGTTGGAAAAAATATCCAGAAAAATAAGTATAGTTATCTGTAGATGCATTAAAAAAATTGTAATTTTATTTTATTCGGAAAAAATTTGGACATCAAAATTACTAAAAGGAAAAAATCCGATTTAATTTTTTTTTCCATAAAAAATTGTCTTGATTTATTAATAATATAAATAAAGATAAAATAATATTATGTAATATTATTTAAAATTATTTTTTTAATATATACCTGCAACCAACATTTTTAACATATAAATCATATTATGTCTTTGGGCTGGATACACGTATCTAACCGATTTTTCGTAAGGTTTTCGCTGTCGATGGTTAATTATTACGTCTCATTAGTTATTAACAACAAAAACATATTTATGATTCATAGAATTTCCTTGTAGAGGAAAAATATAAAGTATAGCGTTAGGTATGGTTTTTTATTCATTATCATACCTATGGTAATTATTTGGCGGTAAACACATAATATAATTATATATTATATAAATTTGTTAATACAGAGCATCTTAATAGTGAGTCCTATCGTACAATAACATAATATTGTTAATATTATTATTACTTATAATGTCACAAAAACGAAATTCGTTCGTAGCCAGTGGGGCGAAATTGGTTCCCGTATTTACAAAACAATTTTTTGAAGTGCACAAAATTACAAAACCTTATAATATTCGTTATATATTATTATTAAACGTGAAATAATAGGTCCAGACAATGGCCGTTTTATAATCACGGAACGTAGGCGTCGTAGTCTTTCAAAATACCGCAATTTATCAACGGAGTACTTAAAACGGTATGATAATATTATATTATATTAAGATGCATATTATTTAGCTTGGACAATATTCGAGGCCAATTTTTATAAGATTTTCGTGGAGACCGGCGGTGAGAAAGAATAGAATAATATTCGTCTCTTTATTATACTTCAGTTAATTCATATTTTTTCGTACTTTGGTGCGTAATAATTATATTATTTCATAAATTAATACGCTGTTTCCAATTTTGTGTGGATAGCTTTCTACTTTCTTGTGACATCAATACCGTTTTCAACCACATTCCTGGTAATATAGTTACGTTATAGTATTATTTATTATAACATTATATTAATAATAATATATATTGTAACAAGTGTGTATAAATCGAAGGATTTTATATTTCGCCGATAAAAGATTAAGCGATCGGAATGTACTAACGAAACTATATCAATCGTTATTATACACAAGTATAGGATACGCCAATGGCTCGGGCACGTTTTGTTGTGCATTATAAAATATTCGAAATAATTCAATGTACCTATTATCATTTATATGTAAATATTGTATGTGCACCCTCTTCCGTTTTTTTTCTCGTCGATTTCCCTTTGTTGTACCCATATTATATTATTATCGGGCTTGCCACCGAGTTTATAAAAATGACGATTCGCATTCGGCTTATGGTATTTTTTGTGACACAATTTTCAACACTGTGAATCAATAGATAATAATATAATATAGGTATATTTTCATCGGTAGATTTCTACTGATTTCCACTTTAACTGGGGAAAATGTTCATACACTTTGTATAAAACATTTAATTATTATTAAAATAATATTCATTCAGTACATTAAAATAATCGAAACCGTAACTTTCTCAATTATACATAGGTATAGGTAGGTACCCACGATATTCGAATACCTTTATAAATTATATTATATTCGTAATAATTATGGGTTTGGGTACTAGGTATTATATATTTTGATTAAGGTTCAAAAAGCACTAAAACTAGAGTGTTTTAGATATAGACGTCTTCGGTGCGTACCAGTAATAAAACGATCATAACTATGTTAGTAACCTACATATTATCATTGGTTGTAAAATTAAATCTAAAACCATTTTAGAATCAAAACTAATAAGACATATTGATAAATGTTCATGTATAGATTATACTCGAAATTGTATTCATAAATAGTTATCATTATATAATAATAATAATAATAATAATAATAATAATAATAATAATATTTCGTAATACTTACGTATAATATATTAATATCATTATTGTATGGATTTTAGTGTACTACTTCAAAGATACGTTATCGAACACTATATAAACAATGGTAAATATTTTTACTTTTAATGTCATAACTCATATGTGACAATATAATATTCTAATCAGTTATGAATTCAGTTATTACGCGATATTATTGTAATTCGATACTTCTGCACATATCGCACACTATAAAATTCTTTATTAAATATGACACATATTTGCAAATATATTATTGATTTTATTTATCTAATGTAACATAAGATAACCACAGGATATACGTATTTGTGCAGCACTTCAGAAATAATTATTTAAATTATATAATATTGTTATACCAGCAAATTGTGGTTTTCTGGTTAGTGCGTATACGAACATAATATTTTTATTTTAACTACCACAGAGAATTTTGTTTTAAAATATATTAACTCTCATCCCACGACATTTCGTTCATTTTTTATTCAACTGATCACTATGTATTTTCTGTAGAGCTTGCAATACCTACCACGGGAAAAGCGACAACCTCTTTCAAAACTATTTGCGCATTACATGCTTATACATTAAATCTCCACGAAGTATATAAATAATTTTACTCGGAAATATATGAATATAATATTATGGTATTTTATAATGCATTAAACTGTAAGTACTCAAACATGATATTATATACACATATATACAAGACCATAGTATTTAATTATTTTTTCCAAAAAGTCGCTGGTGAAAGGTATGTGTTTTCCCGATGACACAGTGCAAATGTTGTTGTTTATTAATAACTCATGTTTGATATCAAACTTGATAATAAAATATCATTCCCGCAGGTGAATAATATCTCAAATTTAAACTCCCACTTATTTAAATTAACATAAAAATTTTATTTTTAATTTGAAAAAGTAGTTTTTCCTTATCTTTCATAAATATGTATACAAATCTAAAATAATAATTGAAAATAAATTACCCTCTGATTGTAGAAAAAAAATTACAGTCATATTATATTTAGCTATTTAGGTAAATACACGCATGATGGATTGATACATTTTAATTAAATCAACTGATAGTATGTTATATGTTCTTAATAATTTTATGAATTTAAACTTGATAAAAAATATTTAATATTTAATTTAAAATAGTGGTTTATAAAGGTCATAGATGTTTGTCTTGTACTATTGTCTTTTGTGAAAGTGCTAGTCATACACTTAAAAAAAATTAAAAACTACATTAAATTCTTTATTAATATTTTCGTTTAATAAGTTATAATATAACTTATGAGTTATGACTGATTTCCCCGACAACTTTATACGATAATTACCGTACAGTTGTTAGTATTACGTGTAACATAATATTAAACATTAATTTTGTATCACATCATTTTATGATATAAAAGTGGAAATAATTTGCGTACCAACATAGAAACTTAAAAAAACTATATAATATAATATGCATGTTTATACCTACGCGTCTAGTCAACAATACAAATAATAAAGTACAATAAAAATGATAGCTATAGGTTATATCAGATATATTAAATCGTTAAACGTACCAATAGGTTTTCTTCATCGTAAATCGTAACATGGTATTGCAGTAGGACATCGATAGCCCGGCGAATGTAATATGGCCATATGGGTACCTATATAGTCAAGATATATATATTAAACTTACAAAATATAATACATTTTGGTACGCAATACGACCCGACAAAACAAATTCATCTCCAAAGGTTTCATTATCTGAGACCCCCTCCGCCATTTTTGCGCTTATTGTGCAGTGCCTATAATATAATATAAAGGTAATACTCAACAATTGCATATTATAATCATGATTGTTCATTGACCGGCTGAGGTTACCGCGTATCATCAAAATATTACACTCAAAAAACCTCCGACAATCCATATATGACCGACGCGTAAATAACCCACGATCCAGACCATCGATGTACGTTTCGATCAGTTTTGAATTGCAAAATAATTCGTGCCCTTAGATTCCGGTCAGTATCGCGTGGTTCTTTCGTCACCCATCGTTAACGCCATAATGACGGCCGACACGTTTCGAACGCGTCCATTCGGAAGTTCAACTGCAGCTATAATTATGACCATGAAATACTATAGAGCAGGTACACTTCTCGCACGACAGTGTGGTATTTCCGGTTTTTTAGGAGGTAGTGTCCACTTAACTTTTGGGCCATGTTGAAAAATATATATTATTATATTTTGATGTGCAAATAGCACATTCCACTTGAATTTTATTCAGTGTGTCCCAATTTTCTTTAGAATTCCTGTAGTTGTATTCATGACATATTTTCACGTACACGTGGGACTCTGGGGTTTTTGTTTTTAGGTGCAGCGTGGCGCATCATAGTTCATTTAAGTAACTTGTTTTATCCTGACGCACAATTCCCATTTAGTCCTATATATAAACGTTTATAGATTTATGCAAATCCCTAAAACAAAATAATAAAAATAATGATTCATCACCAGGTTCGGGGTGGTCCGTCAATTTGCCCTTCCATACATAAAATCCGTACAAAAACCGGACACCACCCCCCCCCCCACCACAAAAAAAAAAATCCTCCAGCCACTTCGTTTCCAGTCCATGTTATCTTGGTTCGTGATAATAACTTAATAATATTATTATTTGGTAATGACATATTTATAACCAATATGTGCCTCATATTATTTAAACGACTATTTATTTTTTTAAGCTATAGTATCGAACCGTTCGTCGGATTTGTTATAATAATATAAGGCCACCGTAACTCGATCGCGATCCGTTTTGATGTTTTGTGCAAACAAGCACGAAAATAATATTATACTTTATATAATATTATGTGCATGTATGCATTGTATGCATAGGGCGACGGGTCAATGCTAACTTCCACGGTCATATACAATAACACTGTGTCACTATATTATAATGTGTGGTCACTGATGGCGTATTCACGCGAAAATCCGTTGACGCTAATGGGTTAATGTACGCAGATCAAAACGACAGTATTATCACTACGACCATGGATTAGTCTATACACCATTACACTCACTGTCGATCAGCGGTTCTTAAACTTGTTGTGTTGTAAGACACGGAGCCCTAATGAAAGCATTTTAAAAATCACGTATCCCCTATTGTATTAAGACTGCAATTTTCTATATTTTTTTTTTTAAAAATATCTCTTGTTATCTCATAATCAATATTATTTAATATTTATAGTACCACGTACCCTCAGCATGAGTATCGGGGGTCCTCAAGAGCGCAAATATGGGGAGGACTTAGTCCCTTTAAATCAAAAGTCAGCATTAAGTAAGTTAGGTCTGTATTATTTTTAGAAAACACTATAGGAATGAGTCGGGGGTTTAGTCATCCCAAAAAAATGAGCTATTTGCGCCTATGGATGAAAGACTCTAGAAATGGCGGACTCCACCCTACCTGTTTTTTTTTTTATTAAATAACTTTTATTTTTTTTACAAACATCTCACTTTATCTCATAATCAATATTTTAATATATACTATTGAAACTTGAAAGCGCTATGAACCTCTGGACAACAGTTTAAGAACCATAGCTGTAGATTGTAGACCACAATAATCCATTATAATATATCCATAGCATGATATACTCCAAGATGTGTATATAGTTAGGTAGGTACTTTTATCAAAGACGGTCAACTGCAGGCTTCGTCTGCGGACGTATTACAATGATACAAGATCCGTAACTCGATCGTTTTGATATTTTGTGCAAACATACACGATAATAAAATAATGTTTTATATAATATGTGAAGCATATATTATGCATTATACATGCGTAGGCGGAGGATCGATGCCTACCCCCGCGGCAGTATACAATATTACACCGGGTAACCGTATTATTATTGTTTATTGTGACTGTTCACTGTTCGCGTATTCACGGAGAAATCCGTTGACGCTGACGTACGGGTAAAAACGATAATAATATTATCATCACTACGACCATAGATTAATGTATATAATACACTGCAGACCATGGTCAAATTTAGCCGCGCTGTAGACTACAATCCATAATAATATGTCTGATGTCTGTATATACAGTACCTATATGCTACGGCCGCCTATTATATTACAAGGAAGCCACAGGTTATGCGAACACGCCATTATTATTAACACTCGTGTACGATAAACATAATACATTATTATGTAGCGATAGTACTCCTCGGATTGTGTTATTTATGAACACTGAAAATATGGCGACTGTGCATGATTTTATATTATGTAAAAATTAAATTAAATTCTTCAAAAAAAAATAAAATCGTATAAAATATGTATATTTTGATTCCGTATCGCTCAAATTACGTTTCGTTACGTTATAGTAACGTCGCGTATGTATATGTAGGCAAGAGAACGACGGGGGTTTTTTTCTTAATGTTTTATCACAAATTGTTTATATCAAGACAATTTCCATTTTTGAAAAACGTTTTAATAAAGAATTTATCTCACGCTTGTCACCATTATATAGAAATAAATTATAAAATTCCAATCATCATTTTTTTTTTTTTCTGAAATTGGATTTATTTATTTGTGCGATAAAACAAAAACCAATATACGATTGTATACCGAACAATATTAAAATGTAAATTTGGTGATGATCTATAAAGACTTTCATAAAAAAAAAAAAACATTATATATATTATATATAGGTACCTATTAATAGTTTACATATACCTACTTTACGACGTACATCATAGGTATAGGTACTTCTCGTTTATTGTTGATAGTATACATATTTCAAGTAACGTAATATTTATTAATATATTTACGAGTATAAATCACAATATTACATTAAATAAATTTACATTAAATATAGATTATAGGTAACCTAAATTGTCATCGTGTGGCTTAAAACGTATAATAATATTATATATTTTAATATTTTATTATTATTGTAACTTTGGTAGAAATAAATAACTTCCGTGTCAATTGAACATGAATTTTATCCCTACGCGACTCTTTCGATAGGTAATCTATTGTTTGTAAATTATGAAATAAGTTGCTTATCTACCTATATTTTGTGTAAAATTTACTTACATTGACACATTCCATTTATTTAATATTTTAACTACAATTTTTATAATGATGTGATAGTACATAAGTACAATCAATTGTATTGTTTATCCCGATGGAATGTTATTGATTTTTGTCCATTGAAAAATGATTTTAATTTTAATGAACTCTTCATTATAGTAGAATAAATTCGCAATACTTTTGAACTTCAAAAAAAAAAAAAAAAACAAATAACAATAAAACAGATTTTAATATTGCAGTGCAATTAATTAGTAATAAATCAACGAGAGCAAAACTATTAAAATTAATCAGTGAAAATAGTTTATGAAAACACGATTTATGTTCTTTGGATGTCTAACCTATTGAAATTAAATAATATGATTTTATCGGTCTTATCTGAAAGTCTCTGTATCAGGAAAATGAAAAGTTTCAATACAAACTGCCTCACATTTAATTTCAATGAACCCGTGTGTTATAAAAAAAAATCTAAATAAAAAATCCAAGAGAAATGTATATACATATTATAGTAGGTAGTATTATATGTATTATTGTTTACTATGAATAATTATTTTCAATTAGGTATGTGTTTTAATTAAACAATTGAATAATGTAATAATATTATTAATTGTGTAAAATATAAAATGAATAATACGAAAATTCCTAAAAGAGACGCCCGAAAGTCTCAAAAGTTTCATAGAGTAAAGTGATCTTAATAGATTTAAAAAAATGTAACAGAACATGGTCATTTAATAATAACGAAAAAATGTACAGCATAACATGCAATTTAAACAATCTAATTGATTGACACCAAAAACAAAAAACTAATAGGTAGGTAAAATAATAACATAAATCATGGTAAAAGCAATAAATTAATTGTTCCCAAAATATAAAATTTTAAAAATAATCAAAGCAATTGTATTAAATTCATTGGAATATACTTAAAGTTCAAGTAGTAATAAAATTAATAATAATTATTATTATGTATGTTGAATAAAATGATAATAAGTAATAACTACTAATTTAATACATCAAATATTTTTACTACAATCTATTATTATTATGTGTTATTACTTATTACATATTATTATTATTTAACACTTCGCGTATTATTGTATATTTTACAATAAATGTATTGTATATTATTGAAAAAGCTTATTAATACTAAATAAAAACTATTAAAAACTATTAAAAAGTATAAGCTACAAGTCTACACTTAGTAGGTATTCGTTATTTTAAATATAAATTATTATACAATTAAAATGTTGTATTCATGTTCTATATCATAATGTACACCCTTCCATATACCATTTTTGTAGAGCAAATCTTGTCACTATTTTTAATGGCGTGTAAATTACTAAAATTGAATTATGATTAAAAATCATAATTTAAACCAATTAATTCAATTATTAATGATAGTACCTAGTACCTGTAGTTTTAAATTAAAAATTCTTCTATACTAAGCCAAATAGGTTTTAGCAGGTACTTGAAAATAATCAAATACTACTTAATATCACAATACGCGAAGCTTATGATATAGTATCATTATATAATATTATATTAATCCGTTATATGGGTATGCGATATGCATAGTACTTAAATGCATTCAAATTACTTACAACTTGTTTTTAACCAGTTTATTGATTATTTTAATCTTTCCTAGAAACGTACGTTTCGAATATAACTAGTATAGTATATAGGTAAGCTTCAACAATATGTGTAATATACATTGTATATTATACATACTTAATATTCCGAGTAAGTATTGTAATATACTAGCTATTTGACACTTCAATGATCCAGTATAGTAATGGTACCTATGATACAATTATTTATATTCAAATTCAAATTCAAATAAACGCATTTTGTTGTAGGTATAATGTTTACCTTTCGTATAATAACTAATTGAGATAAAAAAGAAAAAATTATATATAAAACACTGTAAACTTATGTA
>NC_042494.1:147131217-147133303 GCF_005508785.2 Acyrthosiphon pisum
ACTGTAAACTTATGTAGGTGTAGGGTCAACAATGATGTTCCATTTCTCAAGGATGGCTTATGCAGAAAAGCTATCGTATAACCTTTTATGCACGCAAACGTAAAATGTCCCAAGTAAGTCTCGTATAGTTGTAAACTCACGCAAAGTTTATTTAGTGGAAATCTACTTTATTTTTCTGTGCGCATGTCCTATATATCAGCTTTTTTGAATTTTCATGTCTTCATCGTTATATATTTTTGTACACATAATAATATTATTGTGTTGTTGACTGTTGTGCAATTTTTTCGCCATGTCACACATTAAAATTATTGCATTCGATCCATGTTTATGGGGTTAATCGTTTTATTGTATTTCCCATGTTTATCATCGTGCAATATTCATTATTATATTATTTTTTTGATAGTCTCAACCCCTACACCAAAAGTGAAAAAATCAATACTATAAATTGAAATTATAATATTTTTGGTTGAAACACACGATAGATTAGAAAGTTTAAGTGCAACACCAATTAATACCGTAATTCCAACGAATCATAGGCGTGTCTACGGTGGCAGCCTAGGATGCCTGGGCTGCCCCTGTAATTTTTGAAAGGTGCTGATCAACCGAGTTTTAAATCAGGAGGGTTACAACATTTTTTATGTGTATAGTTATAATTACCATTAACTTACAAAAATATGTTTAACAAAATTAGATAGATAATATCTTTATTTAACATGTATTGTCAAATTGATTTCCTGACTTCCGATATCGGAAAAACCTACTACCTATAAAGACTTGAGACAGACGACAACGGTACGGTACTCATATATATCCATACAGCATTTTAATATTTCCCAACTATGATATAAATATTTACAATATAGTTGTCAAAATATTTGAAAAAGTTGCGTAAATAATAAGGAAATATTTTATTTATATTTTTTGGTCAAGAAGTTCACTTTTGAAAAATATTTTGTAAAAAAACATTAACAAAACATTTTAATCATATTATTTAAAAAAAAAACATTTTCATGAAAACATTATAAAAATATTAAGTCAACATTTTTGCGCAATATTTTATTGTTTCATGAGAATAAAATATTTATACAATATTATTAGTTAAATATTCATTATTCAAGCACTCCAAAATATTCACAAAATATTATCATTTCCCAAATGCTGTGTGGTATAGGTATTATTGATATTATTGTTGTATTATTTTTGATTTGTTGCTAGGTGGTGTAATCCAAAGCTGTAGATGAATAATATTTCTGTAGTTACTGTAGATTATTATTGTGAATAGATAATTTAGACTTTTTTTAAATTATATAAATATTTCATTGTGGAGGGGGGGGGGTGGGCTTAAAAAAATACGGCTTTGAGTGTATAGGGGCTTTTTTTGATTCACTAATAAGGTATCACCGGTCATTTGCTATGCTGCCCCTGCCGATGAAGTCTAGTCACGCCTATGCGACGAATAATTAACGTATGATGAAAAATCGTGAAAAATATTATACGCATTCCATGGGACTTGCAAATTAATTTTTACGTCTTATTCGAATAAATTATTGGAAGTTCGTTTATTATTTTTATTTTTACGGCATTTGAATATTATAATATTTTAACAGTTTTGTTGATCCTATCCCTACGCTGATAAATGTATTGATTTTATAATGATGAGTTTTTGTTGTATCTGCAGTGTACACACATTATAGCAGAAATAATTACCTGATCTTTAACTTAGAAGGTGGTTTCTGGAATTAAATTGGATCTATATGATATTTTTGGGAGGTAAAATAAAATAAAATTTCTCAGTACTTTTCAAAATAATCTGGAAAGACGATAAAATGTAAGGAAGATGGGAATTTTTGCGCAATCAAGGTTTTTGACAAGATCAATTTTATTTTTTTTTTTTTTGTAATTCAAAATTTAAAACTTGAAATTTTTACTGAAAATTCATACTAATATCTCCTAAACAAGGAACAAATTTCAAAATATTTTGGCTCTTTTTGTGTTATTTATATATATTTAAAATTTTTGAGATTTTATACAAATTGTTTTACCAGTAGGTATTACCGCATTTGAAAAATACTAAAAATATATAATC
>NC_042494.1:147133353-147221528 GCF_005508785.2 Acyrthosiphon pisum
TTTTTTACACAAACGAGTTACCGAGTTAGTTACAATACTTACAAACGTGTGTTTAGTGTAAAAATTTAATTGAACTGTGCAATTTAAATGATGTGTGAAGGTGGTAAAAACGAAAGAAGGGTGCTGAAAAGGTATACGAGAAAAAAATAAATAACTGTTAATGGGAATTATTTACGTGGAACATTGTTTTAGATTTTCAATCCTAAGCTATAAAAGTCGAACATTTTATAAATGTTGTCATAATTTGAACTTTAAATGCATGTGCGCCTATGTATTTTTAATATTTTTAAATTGCTATTGTAACGATATATCAGGAGCCTTGTATTAAATTTTCACGCTTTTTGGCCTAACCAATAACATTTTATTTTTATTTATAGAAAAAAAAACTAAAAAAATTATAATTTTAAATGTTCCGTAAACAGCTCAAAAAGAGTCAAATTATTTTCAAAATTTTACCGTGTATAAAAAATTCTAATATAAACATTCAGTGAAATTTTCAAGTATCTACAGTCATTTGTTTTTTAATTACAACAAAATAAGAAAACCGTTACATGAGAAATTGAGTGAATATCAAATGTAAAAATATGAATTTCAAACGCTCATAAAAATTTAATTTGACTTTCTTCTAGACATTTTTTTTTTTGCTTAAGTGAAACTGTAGTTTAAGAAAATGTAAGTATTTTTACTGTCCTAAAAGGTGATGAAAAACACAAAAATAAAAAATTTTAATTTAAAAAAAAACACATTTGTAAATTCAATAAATTCATCGCTCCGCTCAGAATATAAAATATAATAAGATTAAACTTCAAGTTCAAGTTAGAACAGTCTGAACAGGTTAATTTTATCTGCAAACTAACCCAAAACTGTTAAAGCATTTAATAAATTATAGGTACCTATTATATAATTTACTAATTTAGTGGTGAAACTAAACAAATTTTGAAATTTGAGTAAAATGATGACCTTTTTTTTTTAGGGGGGGGGGGGGGGGTGCATATTTGCGGTGCAGGGCCGGTTTGATCCATATTTCCCGGGCCGAAAAAATTCGCCAATCCGCCCCTGCCTATGATACAATTATTTATATTCAAATTCAAATTCAAATAAACGCATTTTGTTGTAGGTATAATGTTTACCTTTCGTATAATAACTAATTGAGATAAAAAAGAAAAAATTATATATAAAACACTGTAAACTTATGTAGGTGTAGGGTCAACAATGATGTTCCATTTCTCAAGGATGGCTTATGCAGAAAAGCTATCGTATAACCTTTTATGCACGCAAACGTAAAATGTCCCAAGTAGGTCTCGTATAGTTGTAAACTCACGCAAAGTTTATTTAGTGGAAATCTACTTTATTTTTCTGTGCGCATGTCCTATATATCAGCTTTTTTGAATTTTCATGTCATCATCGTTATATATTTTTGTACACATAATAATATTATTGTGTTGTTGACTGTTGTGCAATTTTTTCGCCATATCACACATTAAAATTATTGCATTCGATCCATGTTTATGGGGTTAATCGTTTTATTGTATTTCCCATGTCTATCATCGTGCAATATTCATTATTATATTATTTTTTTGATAGTCTCAACCCCTACACCAAAAGTGAAAAAATCAATACTATAAATTGAAATTATAATATTTTTGGTTGAAACACACGATAGATTAGAAAGTTTAAGTGCAACACCAATTAATACCGTAATTCCAACGAAATACGAATAATTAACGTATGATGAAAAATCGTGAAAAATATTATACGCATTCCATGGGACTTGCAAATTAATTTTTACGTCTTATTCGAATAAATTATTGGAAGTTCGTTTATTATTTTTATTTTTACGGCATTTGAATATTATAATATTTTAACAGTTAAAAACAGTTTTGTTGATCCTATCCCTACGCTGATAAATGTATTGATTTTATAATGATGGGTTTTTGTTGTATCTGCAGTGTACACACATTATAGCAGAAATAATTACCTGATCTTTAACTTAGAAAGTGGTTTCTGGAATTAAATTGGATCTATATGATATTTTTGGGAGGTAAAATAAAATAAAATTTCTCAGTACTTTTCAAAATAACCTGGAAAGACGATAAAATGTAAGGAAGATGGGAATTTTTGCGCAATTCAAGGTTTTTGACAAGATCAATTTTATTTTTTTTTTTTTGTAATTCAAAATTTAAAACTTGAAATTTTTACTGAAAATTCATACTAATATCTCCTAAACATGGAACAAATTTCAAAATATTTTGGCTCTTTTTGTGTTATTTATATATATTTAAAATTTTTGAGATTTTATACAAATTGTTTTACCAGTAGGTATTACCGCATTTGAAAAATACTAAAAATATATAATCACAAGTTTTTTGATAAGCTGTAAGCTATACTTTTTAATAAGATTAATTTTATACTTTCACCTAATTATACCAAACTATATTATTGGTAAAATAAACTACTCCAATACCAAAATAAATATATTATGATAAAATAGGTATATTATAGGTATAATATATGGGTGACAGACAGTCTCGGGCGAGAATCGTTTTTTGTATGCATTAATTTATCATTTAATCCAAATTTAACATTACAGTGATTTACTCAAAGTTCATAGGTACAGCAGAACAGGTATTTTTTTGTCAACTTTTTATCAATGTAATCATCTTTATATTATTTATTTCAAATAATGTATTAAAATCACAAACTTTGAACCGTGGACCACATTTATACCAATATAAATTGAATTGACAATTTGTTCCGAGTATTTTGAATAATAAATTCTGAAAAATAAAATAAATTACGCTCAATGAAAAATTAATGCTGGTTATAACTCGTAATGAATTTACTTTGTCAGTTGCGTACTTTTTTCTAACAGCTAAATTATTATTTAAATTAATTCTATAAGCTATAAAATATTATACGCTCTATATATTTAGATTTTACTCCTTGAATTCAGAATTTAATAATATTTCGTAAATATAATTTAATCTCACGAGACCAACGTCGATGAAATATGATGAAAATACGTATCATCATTACTTTTATTTTTTGATATCAAACCAATGTAGTGTTGTAAAACTGTATTCGAATGCTATGAGGTCTGAAGACTGAAATATATACGTACTGTCGTACCTGTACAAAATATTATGTAATCATTGTTAATTATGATGGAGTAAAGTTATGTTTTTACTTGATAACATTTCAATTATCTATTTATACCATAATATGTACATAATATATTACATTATACAAGTTGCTAAAATTATAAAATGATTATGCATAACTATTATTTAGTATAATATATTATAATTCGTATAACGGACAAGTTTCACTCATGTTAAAGTTTAACACCAAAACAATTTTGAATATTTAATGAAAAAATTGTTTTAAAACAAAATATGTGTATAAAGTTTGCTGGGCCTTTTGTTTTTTTTTAAATATATAAAACAATGAAATTACAAGTAATCATAATATTGTATTATAATATTAACAAGTAGTGAAAATATAATAAATTATATTAAATTCTTTGGTGACATCTCACGTGCTTAAAAAGCGCTCTTATTATTTCTAATACCTTTCTCGATTGTATGAAAGAGATTTATTTTTTAACGTTCCGCATTCACGTGAAAAGTCGTTGGTGAAATAATTAACATTTTTGCAGTCCGTTTTTAATCGCATTACAAATACCTGTAGAAAAAAAATGTAAAAACATACAATATCCTAATAGTAGTAATAGCCTACTTGCAGCTTAGATGTTATGATGTATCATTTTATATTATAACAATGTAGCTATATAGGTACAGTGGTATAATACCTCGGCTGTATAATCAAATTATATGACATTTATACATTGCAAGTATACACAACTATAAACATTTAAAAATTAAAATAAATATTATATTGTAATGGCTAGAATACACACAAGTGGTTATACTAGATATAATAATAATAGCAGATGTTAATCATTTTTAAAAATAATTCATTCGAACATGTGCGATGAAAAGATCCATTAACGCATTAAGTATAAATTATCTTAACTCTTAAGGTGAGTTTGAAATTTTTAATTTATATAACAAAATATAAGGCGAATCACTTGAGTAACAGGTCCGTATAATATGATCTTATTTTGTATACTTTGGGTAATAATACTTATGTAATATAATATAATATTACTTAAACATAGGTACGTGGTTTTTTAAATGTTATTATCAGGGTTATATAAATTTATATATTTATTGATGTTGGCACGTGATTAATGTCTATAATATAAGAATGTGATGCAACTATTCAACGTATCGGATGAGCTCTCATTCTCTTACACCAATGGCATTTTTCACAAGAGTTGGAGAGAGACAGAGCTATAATGCATTTTTATACATTTCGTTGTCTTCTAAATAAGCTGCACTAGGTAACACAGTATTTTCACAGCTGTCAAGTTGAAAAGAATAAAGTCAAAAAGTAAATGTGCCATGATCGTTTTTTGGTAATTGACCTATAAACAGTAAGGTTATAATTATGTTGATAATATTATATTATCACGTATATATCTCTATAAAAAATTTACAATTTTAAATTAATAACTTGAATATAACTACAGTTATATAATATACGCCTAATTGATATCTGGCCAAAACGTTTGTTCATATATTATGTTTAAATTAGTGCAATTATGTAAAATGTTCTGAGAAATAGGTAGTTTTAGTATAATATGATAATGTGTTATTATTTTACGTTTAAAAATATTTATTTTCTCAGGTGTAGTGACATATTTTGGAGTTGTGGCTATACGTGAAATACATCACTGCTACAGCTCGAGTAGATAATACTATGTCAGTGTGTGAGGACAGCGATGAGAGTATATATGACTTGAAAAAGTAGATGTCAATAATCCATTTCTGAGAGTAAAACAAACAAGTACCTATATGTATAATAGACTTGTAGAGGTTAATTTTGAGGGTACTCGAATTGCACCTATAGGTCAGACAGATCAGTGTGCGTGGGATTCGTCTCCACATCACTCACATCAAATATAATTTTTCAAATAATCAGACATTGATATCTATTAACCTTTGTCCGTCGTGCTCGTATTATTATTATAAACATATGCTATTCATCAGATATTACAATAGGAACATTTTTTTAATTGTTAATTTCGTCAGTAACGCATATTTAAAATATTTTTAAAGATAATAATATGAGTAACGTAAAGGTGCAATATTACATGCATAACAATATGCGTATTTGTTCAATGTACATAATATTATGTAAATATTACAATGTTTTTAATCCGAGGCTACAATTATTAACGATTAGTGATCGGTAATTATATCACTATATTGGTATGGAGAACGAAAGGGAGGAGAGTAAACATATTTTTTAATGACGTTAACGCGGGAAAGGGGAATTTTATTGGGATTAATGATTTATTGTGCATTTGTGCGGGAAAAATATTTCACGACTAACGAGTGAGAGGAGTAAAACAAGTTATAAAAAGTCTCTTTTCGCACGCCATACCCGAGCGATATAATATATTATTCACAAAAACCTTTTGGTTCTCTGGCGAATTGAAACGATGCACTCTGCAATCAGTGTACCTATATAGACGTATCCGGCCGCGGCTGCGACTATTGTGTATTTTTACGAGATGAAAAATAAAAAATCAACATATAAAAATGACGTGATGGTCACAATTCCCAAGAATTATCGGGTGGGTGCCTATTATACTACTATTATTATAATAATATTATACACGTCATAGCCAGTCGAACGGGTTTAAATGCGACGCACAAACCTGCAGTACCTACGTAGGTATACCCACTGTTGTAAACCCACAGGTACCTGCCGTACATACAGAGTGTAACACGACGATCGGACAATTTTTTCATAGTATATTTTAACTATGTATATGTGACATTTCCATGATATCCTACGAGAGTATATATACGTCATAATGTAGTATTACGTACGTTGCACCTTCCTACGGTTGGTATGGTTGGTTGGAAACACGTGTGTGTGTGTTTTTACGGTTCCGGTTCCTGTTCGGTTCAGCAAAAACTAAAATGCAGGTTTCAGTTTATTTTCGGTTCTTAGAAAATAAAAAAATTGTTATCTGTTTTGGTTTTATACTTATGTAAACAAAATTTTTAACCCATTAGCGCCAGAATTTTTTTATTTACAGTTTTAACCAACATTTTGTTGAAAACATAATATGTTATATCTTAAAAATTGTTGTAAAAAATCTATGTTGCACGGCGTTAATGGGTTAAAAGTAAAAGTATCGGGGGGTATGGTAAGTATTGGGGTAAAAGTATCGGTTCCGGTAAGGTTCCGGGTTTAAATTAATTTATATAAGGGTTCCGATTTTAATTTAATTTAAATTAGGGTTTCGGTTCCCAATATTCAAAGGGTTCCGGTTCCAAAACCGGTTCTTTTTGGTAAGGTCCATTCCCTGCTATGGACCCGGGTGGTCACCCATTCGGGTACTAGTGGCAGCAGCCGCTGCTTACTCTCAATCACGTTGCGTAATTGATTTCAGCCACTGCGCCGCGCCGAGCCACATATAATATTATATACATACCATGTCACACATACGTCGTCCTACATGGTAAGTTTAGGGAAAAAAACAATATTTAAATTTAAAAAAAACGTATTTATTCTACGCGTTCGGCACACGTTTGCCACCCGTCTTCGATACACGTCCGCAATGTGTTAATGCACGTGCAAAATACTGCACATATACGTCTGACTTATATTAATATTATAATATCACGTGCACGAGTTGGCACAATATTGCTGCTGTTAACGACAATAGTAACAACAAAATGATGTATAGGTGCAGTCCAATTCATACTTCGCACGTTCTTCTCTTTTTGCCGACATGATTCGTGTACGAGGATCAAAAAAAAATATAACTAAAAATTCGTCGTGTCTGTGGAGGCCCTTCGAAGGATCGCGACGTGTCGTGATAACTATCATACCTACATCACGGCGGTTCCGCCGGAATGATATGACGTGATGATATTTAAATTTGATTTCAGTGTGATAATTGTCGAATTATCCGGACACTAAAACACACGCCATGTGATGATCCGCCTACACAATAATATTATGTATTTTGTGACCCACACTCGCACTATTAGACCACATTACGGGAGCACCTCACTGCCACCCGATATAAATTATGCATACATAGTTTATAGGAGATGGGTTACGTTATCCCGATGACGTGAGTACCTACCTATATTATAGAATTCCGGTATGTTTTTGTAGTAATTTGTAGAAGTTCTGATTGAAAATCGATCCTTGGTAATGTATACATTGTACCTACGAACAAACGAGTACAAACGCATAACGTCATAGGTACTATATTATAATCTCGAATATTATATTATGTACACGTTTTAATGTTTTATATACAACTGCGTTACGTTGATAACGAACGAAGCCCGCCAACATCAGATGGGTGCATAATAGACTACATCTTGAATAACCCTTTTTTTACGACCTTTGTCAACAATATTATTATGTGCAACTGTTGTTTTCTATACGTTACACAGGGCCGAGTCGGCGAAGGCTCATGTTAACGATGACAATATTATATTATACTTTGATCAATATTGTCGCAATAAAAATATCTCTACGGTTACCGGTTTTCATATGGTTGCGGACTAGAGGTATCAAACAAAACAAACATAATATCACTAATTTATAGTTTATTATTGCTGTAATGCTGTGCTGTTGTCGACAAATTAAGTATTGGATGATCATGATTAATTTACAACTCACGTTTAAAGACATTAACGACAGTCGACAATACAATTTATTCATAATAACTATTATATAGTACCCACTTGAGTAAATAATTGATGAGCATCGATTGGCTTAAAATTTTAAAACACTTACAATAACAAACCAAAGTGTTTTTGAAAATAAAATTAACGATAGAATAATATAAACTATAGGTAGATACTATAAGCGTATTTACCTCTAAGCCAAAATCTAATCGTATTTGACATTTGTACATCCTGATAAGTGATGACGTCTATTGTTTAATACTGTGTAATTAAGTTGGTGACTGAGTATGCTATTACACTGTAATACTGTATAGTGTACTATAGTAGCTACGGTAGCTACCTATAAGAACTCACCAAGCATTGGTTTTATGAGTCAACCTTTGAATTCTTTTAAATTTATTAAGTTTTTTAAGATTCACTTAGAGTTTAATAAATAATTTATAAATGTATAAACACTTAGGAATGGATCTAGATTAATATTATAGATATGATATCGCCTGGTAAACTGACTTACAGTAAACATAAATAATATGTTTCAGCACTCAAGTATATTCCTCAAGAGATACCCTGTATTTCACAATTTTAACTATTTAGGTATCCATCGAGACATCGTTTGGAAAAAAAATTTAAATTACGGTGTTAACATACATTTAACATGCATTAAAAACATGTCCAATATCGGGGATCATATTAAAATGTTGTGTTGGTATAGCAATAATAATAATTATATTGTAGTTAGTTTTTTGGACGATAACGCGAGTAATTCATTGCCGCTTTTATTCAAATATTAAATCATTTATTTTGAGACTTAATGACTGATATTTCTCTGCAGTTCACTTTTGAAGTCTATCTCTTATAATATAATATGTATCTGCCTATAATTGAACCTAGAGTGGGAAAAATAACATTTTTTTTTTCACCATCACCTAACCAAACCTAATACGACTCCATCAAGCACTCAAACTTAATTAATTGCTAACTAAAAATATAAACCAGTAGCTGCAAGTGCAGCCAGATTATATCACCGACCAACGAGTAGCTCTACAAACGGAAGTATTATTGGCTCTCTGTTATGCACGGGTGCACGACCGGCAGGACAAAATAATATATTGTCGAAGCGTCTGCCTTTCTAGGAAAAAAAAATACTCATTGCAGTTTAAATTACTGTTAGGCACAGCTAGTTAAACACAAGTAAAATAAACGTATCCTGTGTACTTGGCAATCGAACTAAAACCACAATGTCCATTTTAATTGCTCTCTATTTTTATAGCTTTTACGTGCGCATATTGTGCAGCAATCGCATTGAACTGAATTGCCTGTAATATTATTCTTATTAATATTATTTACATGTTTGTGTTACAACAAAAATGATTCGAAATTACTATGAAGTTGCAATATAAAAACACACACACTGACAGTTATCGCTATAAGTCATAGATTTAGTGACAAAATTGTAATTAAGTTTAAGTAAATTTAAGTACCTAAGTTAAGTTGATAGAAAATATGTAAAAGAAGTTAATAGTTATCCTAATTTTTGTTTACTCAATTAGGTTAATAGTTATATGGAAACTTACAGTTAACTTATTAATTTAAGATAAGCTATTTATTTATTTATTTTATAATTTAGGAATAGCCAGTAATATAGTTTAAAATTTTAAAAAATAAATGCTTATGCAACATGTATCATCAATAATAAATGTATTATATTTATTATTTAATTATTTAAAAATTATCGTCACTTAAATTTGATTAAAAGTAACTTGTTTTTATTAAGTTTATATCAATAAAAATCAGTTAAGTTAAAAATTAAGTTGATGAAAATTAAATTTTTAAAAGTTTATTAACTTAACTATTAACTTTACTTTAACTTTTTAACTCGTTTTTGCCCAGACCTGAAAAATGATAGTTAATACTTATTTCAAAATAATTATATAAAAAACAATTCTTGATAGTACCAGCCTACCTATCATTTAAAATTTTAAATAGAACTTAAATATGAATTTAGGATTTCAATTTTCGTGCACCTCACTAAAAACATAATACAGTAATTAATTGATGCATGGTTCAGTACCTACTTTAAATCAAATAGAAGGAAAAAAATATATTTTATCCACCAAAAATTATTCAAATAATTCATCCAGCTCTGATGAAAACTAACGTGATGGATACAACGTCCTTGATGACCAATGGCTGAATATGAATCTGATAATATTTTACGTCGAGTAACTATTAGTTTTCTCCGTGGTGGTTGTCAAGGCAAAGTATATTATTTTTTTTTTCAAAATACAAAGTGTATGGTTTTATTTTTCACCGTCGTCGAATTTACGGGATTTTAATTATTTGCGGGCTAACAAAATATGACACTGCAAGCTCGTAACAGTGTCATTTTGGGTATATTTTTTTTAATAAGCATTTATTGTAAACCAGGTGTGGGACGGTAGTTGGCCTCAGTAGTAACTAACGTGTTCTGAGGTCAATCATCGGACGGTGTCACTAGCTCCGAGATGGGTGACCATGGTTGCACCCAGGTTTTTAGTGACCAATCTTCGCCACATATACTGTACGTGTTTCAAACCATACCCTCCCCCACAGTAATATCTGACTGAAAATAACCTTCAGGCTAATGACCTCAGATGTCTTAGCATAAACTCAAAAAAAATAATTTGGAAATATTATACGACTGTAATATATTTCTCTAAACTTAAATTGGCTGCGGTACTGACGTTTTACGGCCTATAACTATTATTTTTCTCGAACGTTTATAAGCGAACAGCAATTCCATTATGCGAATCATTAACATCAATTATTCGGTTAATTAAACTTACTACAAAACATCGTATTATTCTGATTTGCGACGTATTTTGTGTATAGTAACTTTATATTTAGCCAGAGATCATCATCGTCCCAAAACAAATATCAGATAAAAATCATAAAATTGTTTTTCATGCGTTGCCTATACCTTATTCGGCAAAAAAATCTTATATTTATCAGCCACTTAAGCCACTTAAGAATTCAACAAAAAATAAAGATAAGGTTTACTTGAGTTTAGTATAGTAATAATATGTGTATTTTGTAATGTGTACACGGTTTAGCGAGAAAAGCATAGGTAAAAATAATTTTTAATTGGACGCCAGATCAGTATAACAATCATGCGTAGGTAGGTACATATTTAAATTATATTGACAAAACCAATTATTAAAAAATCGAACCAAATATTTTGTTTGTACAACATTATAACAATAACAGACAAATTATTATATCTATTCGTTTACGTTTTTCTCCGCTTATTAGTTATTGTATTGTATACAAGAGAAAAACAAATTATCGCGCAGAAATCATGACATTTCTAACGAAAACTAAACTTATAAATAATTTCTAATATTGTAAAAATCTATTATCTTAGTTATTAATTTGCTACACAATTTGCAATTTCCTTTTTATATATTTTACTAAAATTTATTTTCAGATATTGTACTCTAAGCTAATTACCTGTGATGTTCAAGCCTTAATTTAAAAAATAATAAAACCAAAACAAATTCATACGTTTATTTTCTTACTTTCATTACAGGTTAACTCACTTTATCATGGCCGAAGGTACTCAGGACAAAATTTTGGTGTAAGGGTTTGAAACATTAACCCCCCTCCCTCCCCAAAATGTACGGGATTGCACAATATCAAAGGTGAAACGTGCAGACCACTCAGAATGTATACTTCTGATTTATATTATAATTTTAGGAGGAATACGTTTGGATGCATTTTCCCAAAACACGACACTTAAGAGCATAAATCCATACAACGTTTAGGAGTAATATTTTCCTACACATTAGCACGTTTGGGCCCATATATTTCCATAGGGACGTATAAGCACGTTTAGGCCATAGGTGTGCGTAAACTGTTTCAGATGTATTTTTATTTTATTTGACCACCCACACACCCTTACAAATCCCCCTAAAAAAAAATTAAATAAAATAGACATATATAACATATGCAAGTAGAAATAAAATTGATTATTAAAACTGATACATAGTAAAATATTAGTTCAAACATTATGTAAATTAATAATGCAATCATTTAAAGATATTAATGTTCCTCCTGCTATTAATTTTATACCCTGCTTTACAAAAAGTGAGTTATTGGCTCTTTTTACCTAAGTTCCGACCTAAGAAAAGTCTCAGGTGTGGCTATAGCCCTATAAGCCACACCCGTGCGCACACTAATGGTTTAGGCACATATAATTCTGAGTCTATCAGCATTAACCAGACGACACCGTAACTCGTAAGATTGACCTAATAGTATCTTTTCCAAATATGTATATTGTATAATATGTATTTGATAATTTTACCAACATTTTCGTACACACTTAAACTTTTTTCCGGTGCCTAGATACCTATCTCTTCTTAATGCTGCTTATTTTTAAATTGCTATGGTATTGCGCCCAAGTGTGAGTCTTTCGATATAGTATATTATACTCCCTAACGTATTCTCATAAATGCACCCAAACGTGTTTACAATTTTCCGGTACATTTTTTGTAACGTCCCCAAACGTATTAGGTACGCCCGTAATTTGATTGGCAGAAAACTCAATCCGTCTCTCCTAAAACGATTTTGCGATTAAACGCATGATAATATTGTCTTTACTGTAGGTACATCAAATCGGCCGGCACCGGAACTCTTCTTAATCTAGTCGTTCTTGTTTTGATACTCTGCGTTTTACGCTGTAATTGTCTTAAAATTCTGAAATTTCCCAAAGCACAATATATTATACACAATGGCCACGAGGACCTCGAACAATTTCACATCGATTCGTATTCTTAGAAAATTAAAGATAAAACTCTACTTACATTATAAATACAAAGTAAGAACTTATTTGATTATATTTAACGGTGATGAGATAGTATTTGCACGTATGTACTGCATAAGCAGGTTTCGAGTGTAACAACTAATAAACCTTCCTGAAATATATTTAAATAAAGTTTTTACTTTTTACTCCTTAACGATCAATAGTTATTAAATATAAATGACTTGTATTTTTAAATAATCTTCTCAAACATTTCTATATGTACCTTTGTGCCTGTGAATTTAAGTTTCAATACTTATTCATATATTATATATAAATTTATTTATTTTTATTGTATTCATTGATTTTCAAACGTAGGTACATGAACGTACGTTCATTATGGACATAACGTACGTTACGATGTCAATTTTAGATTCTAAAAACCTCTTATGTTGAATAACTGTTTAGTTGGTTGCCATAAAATTAAATTATAAACATTCTAACATATTTGATTTAATTTTAAACCAATACAAAACCTATATACGATATATTTATACATATATTTTAATATGTACTTCAAAAACTTATCGACAGACTAGGTGATCAGATAGTGTTTGAAAAACTAAATATTTTAATGAAGTAAAGAACCTCAGAAGGATACTTAACAACTATAATTGTATGGTTAATTTACGTAGTCAAAATTATTTTATAGCAGACCATTTTACAAAATAAAAATGTCAAGTTATATTACTCGACTTCATCCGAGTTAAAATTAATTTATCTTTTCTATCATTTTTAGTTAAAATGTATAACCTAAACATAATAACAATGATTAATTTTATGATTTTCCACTGATCTTGATATATTTTTAACACAAAAACTGGAGCCATATTCAACGAATACTTAAAGCCGACGTAAATCCAATATCATTCAGATAATACTATATAATATACTTGTCTATGATTCAGTTTGGTACCTAGTCGAATTTATGTGTTTACAGAAAAAAATTAAATAAATATACAGAATTAAAGAAAATCATGATTACAAGTCATAAAAATAATCATCATTTCTACTAATTATAGTAGTAATATAATATGTAACTAATAGCAAACATTTAAATAGGTAACGAAAAAATATTCAATTTTCGTGAGTCGTACTAAGTTTATGTATGACTGTGTAAGCCACTCTATAGAAGTTAAAGTTAACACGTTCTTGTGTGTTTACGGTGGATTTAGGAATGGTTATAGTGATTATAAAATCGAAGTATGTTAATTGGGGGTGTGTGGGCGTAGCTCCCGCGGGTCTGTGTTCTCTACATAATTTTAGCACTCTCAGTGTTTGACCTCTAGTTGCGCTTATGGCTGCATCATTTCGTCTTGTCGACACGTAACTATCAATGTATTTAGTATAGGATGATCCGGTCTATAAGTAAAAGGTCTATGGTTGCTACACTATCATATTGACCATGAAATAAATTTTCAGAAACTGTGGAACTTTTTCGGGTACTGGAACCAGCCAATGATGACAAATTGATTTTCCATTGTAGCAACACGTGCCAAGTGTTTCTTCTTGAATCTGCAAGCCACTATAATGGACAAATTACAATATCGCGATGCATTCTGTAATCGTAGTCTTTATCGTAGTCGAATGCTGCTTTATTGAGATTGATTTTCGTTCTTGATCAACTAGAGCGTCCAGCTTCTTGTCATGTGTCATGATCATTGGGTGTTGCTTGAAATAGAATAGTAGGTTTTCAACTCGTGCGAGACACTCTTCATAATATGATTCATCAGATCTCCTGGCTGACAATGTCCACGTATATCTGGTTGATCTTCCAATGTTTGATTATTTGTGTGGCATTTCAAATAATTTCCAGATCCTACTTAATATTTGTTGACAGACGAGGCGTCCAAAGATAGTTTAGTTGTGTGTAACACAAATTTCATTCGCCTATAGACGTAAGAAGAAAATTGCCTATACTAATATTGAATTTTATATTTGTACAAATTGTAGATTGAACATAACGGAACTACATACAATTTAACCTTCACACAAAATTCAGATTACTTATTAATAAATGCAGTTGTCAAATCAATAGTTTAGTGGTTTTTAATAACTACCTAACGGATTTAATTCGAACCACTCTGATATACAGCAGTCACCGTTAAAAATAACTTTATAATGGAAAGAGATATCGTGGCAAAATATCATCACAATTAATAAGTATTGAATATTAAGAAACTTTTTAAAGTTGTTTATCCATTAAAGTTTCGTTTTAACGGAAATAGATATGACAGTGAAATACTTCTTTAAACGCTCCTGACACTAATAAGAACAAATTGTGAAATTTCCAGCGTATTTGTTTCAGTTGCGTCTTTTGACATCACTGGTAAAACAATATAGAAATAAAAATAAAAAGGTTAATTTGTCTGTATATAATATTATAACGTCGCAGTCACCACAAAATAAAATAAAATGTTATCCATGACGCAAAAAAAAAAATGATGAAATAAAAAAAAGTTGGGCATCCACGAAAATAAAAAAGGGAAATAAATTCGAATTAAATATAAAATAAAATAAAACATTTCTAACCTTTTTTTTTACTGGTTGCCGGTTGGATCAAAGATTTCTCTTAAAATTTGCCTTACACAACGTGGATCATTTTGCAAAAAAAAAAGCGTACAAATCCATACCATATTTTTTGAATCTATCAATCTCGGATATACCAACATCTATTTATAGACAATTAATTAATATCTTGTTAGATAACTCGAGAAGGTCAAGGACTATCAGCAGACCATTGGAATATCTGATATTATTTATAATAATAACAATAATATATAAAACTAAAAGTAATATCTCATTAGGTAATTGTGAAGTAATATAGAATAATAAAACATTGATAATAGGTGGTAATATATTTTTACTATTTCATTAAATAAAAAAAAATTCAAATTATGATTATATTTTATTAAGAACAGTTATGACTTATGATAAACGATAAACCTATTATTTAATCTTTTGTTAAAATATTATCAGTAGTACATTACATTAGATACTACATATATATTTTGGATGAGCAATATAGTCACTGATTAAAATTAATTGGATTTGTTTTCTTTTATTTGAGTATTACCTAAACGCGTTTTACTGATATGTAATCATTGATCATTTTTATTGAGTTTCAGAAAATTGTTAACCAACATTATTTACAGATTAGTCAAATTTTCGATTCACAATATTAATTTTAAGTTTGCTGATAATGTTTCCTAAGTGTACCTACCTGTATAATATTTTTGCAATTACTTTGTAATGTGTAAATAAACACATTCAATAGGCAGGTTAGAAACCACTTTTAATTAATCTTAAAATGTACAAAATAACTCTGATATTAGTTACCATGCTAATTAATTGATGAAAAAGTTTTTCAAACTTTTTGTATGATGGGGAGAAACTATTTGTCAAACTATTTTCAAACGCTAGAGTATTTTATTATTTAAAAATAATATGATAACACCAAAATTTGAGTTAAAATGGCCTATGTTTAATACACTACCTCCTATATACAAAGTGACTAAACTATTTAAGAGTATTATTTTATTAATATAAAAAAAATACAAAGCGTTATTATTATATTTCATTAGTTATAATAAATACAGAAATAATAATTTAATTTTCTGTTAAACTATAATAATTTACCTAATCAGTGGTTGAATTAATTTCTATTTATTTGGTGTGCTAAGGCCTGGTTGATTTTTTTTTTTAATAGACTAAGTTTTAAATTGTGAACCAAACCATTTTAAAACATTAAAGGTAATTTTATGTGTACTTAACTTTTCGGCTAGTCCAAGTTGAATGAGGCAATGGTGTTATCAAGCTCCGTCGTCGGTTTGAAACGATTGATACCAGCCAATGTATAAATTAACCACACGACTGCATAATTCCATTTATGTTACATTATGCTCTTATTTTCATTTATATGCTTAGGTACTTATACATTAAACGTATTTGGCTGGAGTACAAACTTGACGAAGATCTAAAATACTTGGAAAATGTATATACAATAATATTATGACAGGTACAGCTAATAATGTAAAATCGCTAATGGTCACCGCAGAGAAGTAAAAATTAAACATCGATCAAAAAAAATTATTTTTAAAAACAAAATAATCCAGTGTGTTTGTGAAACGCTGTCGAGACACATCATCCTGAAGTTCAAAATTGGAACTGTAGTTCAATGCATAATCTCAAATATCGAATAATTGTAAATAAGATGAAAATAATATATTATGTTTATTCGTAGCCAAACATACATCCATACCTATAGGCTATAAGTATTAACAGACAACTATGATGCTATGAATAATATTTATATTAGCATAGTAAATATAGTATATAGGTAAGTACTATGTGTAGTATATGTGTAGTAGAGCAGCCCGGTGGAGGTAGTTTTACTTTTTCAAAAAATTAAAATAATAACTATTTTAAATAAGTTTAATGTGTTGTTGTTTGTATTTTTTGCAACTGTGCTATAATTTAACGATCAAGTTTAATATTTACTCAATGCATCACACAAAAATGTTGTAATATCTGGTATAAGTGGTAACACTAGTGCCTACTCGGTATATTATTAACGATTTCGGAAGTATTAAATTATTATTATTATAGTATTAGAACACGTATTCAAAATAGTTATAAATTTATTTATTCAAGTAATATTTCAGCTGTTGCAAATGTTAGTAATCTTTAGACTGAAATATTTTTTATTAGTATTGAATAATTCCAAAATAAAAACTAAGTAAAGAAGTTATGCATTTTAGTATTTATAATAAAATTGTTGCATTTTAAGATTTTTAAAATACAAACTTAATTACTTGTAACTATTACTATTCATTATAGTGTAAACATTTTATATGTATATAACTCTATTAATTGTTCACTATGATTACCATCCACACACATGGAATGGGTAAATTTAACGTATTTCAACAAAATATATATTATATTATTACCAATATGATAATGTTAAAAAACTATTCAATTCGATATTATTATGAATATTTAACTTACTACGGTACCTATATAAGTAAAATATTGCGTTCTCTATTTGACTATACTTCAATTGAAGGTATTGGAGAACAGATGTTAGGGACCATGTGCTGGTTTTCTGTTGCCTTCCACATTAGGATTTGGGGGATGGTCGTTCATTACTACACATTTGTATACATAAGGATCACTCATATTGAACAACAATGGTCGATTTCATTCATAAGCGGTTCTTGGAAATTTATTTGTGAACCATACTTAGATTTTATACTAAGAAAAAAACCCTAAAACAAATCATATTATAATCATAATGGTAATTTTAGAAGTCTAATTTATTTTACAATAATAAGATATGGATGACATAATATAATGGTATACATTTTTAATTCAATTGATTGAATGTAAGTAAGTATTTCAATAAAATGAGATTTCTATAAATTTTATAAATACAAAAATTAATTCTATATACATATATATCATTATATTATTATAGCTTTCAGTAATTAGACAAAATATTGCATTTCGTATAATTTTCTTGTTCTCTGGTATTTCCAAACGGCCTTAACGGATTAACTCCATGCAACTGAAAAATTCGTGAACAACGATCGGGTTCATCGTCAGAGTTCGACTGGTACAAACCACATGAAACGTAATATGGTAATAGACTAATACTTTGTACTTCATAATAATATTATAGAGCCGATTTATTATTATTGCCTATTAGGCAACACTCCCACCCAACACGGTGATATGATTTAATGACTAGGTACCTATAACTTTTTATATAAAAAATAAATTGTTATATTATTGGTAATCAAAAAAGACTCCCATGAATCGTATTGTTATAATAATTATTAATATTGGCGGCTGTATAATAACAATAATATAACATTTCAGATACCGGGCCCACACAGAGTGAGATGATGTGGAAATGCGAAAAGGGAAATCTACAGTCTGATTATTATTATACAAGTGCTGTTCTAAAGCTTCCTCTCATCGTTCGATTATATGATGACGAATTGACATAGTCCGCTGGTAGTCAAAATTATATGACATAACGTCATGAAGTTGGTTATAGGTAACATAATAATATGCCGTTTTGTGTATACATATAGAATACGTAACCGCACAAAAATCGGTATAACGTACCTACGTAACGTAAAAAATTCTTAATCAGCTTAAACAAATGATAAAAATAATAACTTCCAGTGTGTAAAGAACAATATAATTCGTTATCTCATGAGCATACGAATAAAAATCTAAAATTATATTGTAGGCGTATTGTAATTAACACATCTATCAGTAACCAATGCTTTGCTTGTTTATTCCCATGTTTTTAATAAAACGGACGTTTACATGAATACATTTAATTATTTTTTTTTTTCAGGAAATTCAGGATACCATGATAAGATACATAGACTATACTGATTAAATCGCTATTTTATTTAGGCAGTTTTATTATTTAACAAAATATCGAAATATCAACCACAATAGGTATAGGTAATTTATTATTACATAGTATATATATAGTTGCCTATTTATAAGAACAATTCACACTCACAGTATGTGTTCTTTAAACCACACGTACATGTGTTACCATAAAAATATAATAGGTAGGTACCTCCCTATAATATAATAGGTAGATATGCATTCCAAAATTAAAAATTCGATTGAAAATCTAAAAGCTTAGCTATTGTTTACATTATATTAAAATCTTTCGGAATATACATATAGATGGATAAATTATGGTATTAGATGTGCGGATGAATAAAAAAAAAACGATTTAATGCATTTCACATTTAATGTAGAATAGTTAAATTTCTGTGAATCTCTATTATTATTATACTCGCGTTATATTATTATAATGGTATCATAATATTATACCCATCGGTGTTTAGTATGGATTTTATTATAAGTTTTGTAATTAATTTCACACGCAACACTGTTAAAATGAAACCAATAAACAATTTACAATGCACGTGTCATGTATTAAGTCTAAATTACTTATTTAAAGAGTTGCAGGATTTATGTAGTAGATTTACTTAGTTTAAATAATCTATTTAACAAAGTGAATTTACTACACAACTTGATTAGGTATGCAGTAATCTCTAAATATAAATTAGCAAATAATATATATCATGAATATTAATGTTCATTAAATATAATAGAAAATAGCAAATCATTAATAAAAAATTCCCTGGCATTCATTCAAAATGTACATAGTTTACAAAATGTATATCTTCGGCGCGTAATCGATCGAAGTTGACGAAATTTTAGGTACCTATTTGATATTTGTACATTTTGTTAAACGTTGTAGGATTATTATAGGTTTTCTTTCTATTCTGAAATTAGAATAAAACTTCTTACATTTTATAATACAATACAATTTATAACAAATGTCAAATAGATAAATTATTTGAATTGAAGAACATAAGATACTAATAAAATATTAGTAAATGATAGTAGTATTATGCTTAATATACTGACTTAATATACTTATTATTGTAATAATAAAAAAATACATAAATATTAATACTATTCAGTATTGTCGTTTCACTACTAGAATAGTAAATCAATAATTGTGTTTACATTACTAGGTATAGTAATTAAAAAAATTGTTATTATTTCATTTAATGAAAAAATTTAAAACACCCACAAAAGATTTCGTATTGCATACACTTATTGACATAATATAAGTACAAGCTACGTGCAATATTTATGAATTCATTGTGATTTACAAAAATATAGTTTATCGTTTAAGCTATTTGTAAGTAGCCTGCATTGTATTATAGGTACCTACATAATTATTTTTTTTTTTTTTGAACGATCAATTTTTTAAATTGTTATTGTTTCAACAACTTATATAGGTATTTATAATTTTACATAGGTAAATATTTCGTTTGATGTTAGCATGAAATATTGAAATGTAGGTACATGTACTAATGAATTGTATTACCACGATTGATTATGCATTCACGGCATCCATGACAATGCATTTCTATATCAAGCTAGTTGGGCAACAATAGATTCAGCAGATTATTCTCATATTCAATAATAAACGTAATTGATACATCTTGATAAATTATGTAACGTATAGCATCAATGAATCGAGAAACATTTCACAAAGTCTTTTAACATTTAAAAATTCGGTAAAGAAATAATAATTTTTTTGAAAACATTAATCTCGATTTCATATATTATACACTTTGATGAGATTTACTATGGACATCTTTACATTTTGATATGTTATATATAGATATAATTATATATTATTCAGTTGATTATTAAACGTGAAATATGAAAATATATAGGTACTTTAAAACAACTTACTTATGTAACACAGTTATTTTTACAAACGCTCTTAAATTACTAACTTATATTATCACCAAGAAGTCAATAATAATAATAATCACATTTTTAAAAACTATAAATAGTTGTGATCATCTACAATGCTAGACCTATTAAAAATTGTTTTAAAATCTAGACCTATTAACAATTATTTGTTATTAGGTCTATGATTGTGATAGAAGAATAGAGGTAGACGGATGTCTATAACTTATAAAAATCGTGTTCGATTGGTTAAAATAAAATCTCTATAGGTACCACAAAAAAATGTATAATAATAAATTATAAGTGTTTCCGTTATAAAATCATTGTTTCACTTTAACATAATTATAGTGCCACCTGACAGATTAAATTAGTAAGTCTTTAAGCCAGGTCCATTTTAGACTTCACTGTGGGTTATCAGGTATTGTGCAGGACTATGGTGGATTAATTAGCAGGTTTTGATGAATAAAATGATAGGTGCTAGGCAGTACATGATTTGTTTAACTAAGTTTGAACATTCAAGTCATTGTGGAGATTATTATTCTTGACAAACTAAGAATTAAACGTCACTAACGATTTCACAGTTTCCCAACGCAAATCGACTGAAAGTCCTGAATTGTTCTTAGGTTGGAAAGTATGGCAGAGTCCCATTATTCTGAATGCCATAGGAGCACAGTAGTCTGATAATATATTAATCAATTATGAGTTTATATCTGGTAAATACTAGGATCGAAGAAGTGGGTGAAATAGGTCTGGAGTTGACTGATTTTTAAGATGTTGAACTTGAGTTGACGCGTTATCTGTCAAACGGCATGGGTACCCAAGCATATGATTTTCAAGGTGGTGAAAATTAAGATATTATTAAATTAGACTGGGGAAAGGAGAATTCTCCTTGTGAAAATGTGATAAAGTATAAGGATGATTTTGAAATCATTATCTTTTATCCTCCAGCATTATAATTAAATTATGTTGAGATGTTTTTTTAGACACTGTCTGTGGGTTATTTTTTGATGTAGATATAAAAAGATTTCGACGTGTTCTGAAAAAAAAAATTGAGTATAGAAAAAGAGCTATGTTGCTTCCTCGGAGGACTCTTATTATAGCTAGCATGGAGAAATTTACTGAATAGCTATTGTTTACTCGAACTGAAAAAGTGCGCGGTTTTCAATGTAATATTTGCCCAGAAAGTAATAATATGGAGCCGGTTGAAATTTTGCAGGTTTAAAAAGGATCCTTTCGTGTAACGCTCGATCAAAGGCCTAAACCACGCATCGAGGACTACTGCTGCGTTGTATTGCTTTGTTTCCATACCTGAGGTCGATAGTGCGAGGGATTTAGTGCATGGTATTATGGTGATTGGTAGGGTGCTTACTGCTTAGACATGAATAAAAGTTAGTGATTTGGAATGATGTCGGATTTGTCCTGAAACGGTAGGTGCTTAATAGTATTTTAAGAAGAAAAATTGTTAGTCGTTTCCAACCCATAGGTATTAGAGTGTTACTATTTTTTATTAACATTAATAATATAGGTATTGATTTACATAAACTTGATATAGAAATAAAACTTATTTAAATTTGAAACCTGTAGTTAGTGCACATAATAAATAGTTAGGTACCTACTATACATAGATAACTATAATTATTTTTGTTTTTTTTTTATATTTAACCGTTCAAGTTTATATGGATAAAAATATTAACTTATCTCATTTAGAAAAATTTCTATAATTTTTTTTTTGCGCTCTAGTGTGATTGCACAATCACATATGCACGCAATTATTTAAAGTGCTACTTTCAATTTGTTTAAATGCCTAACTAAATGTTATGTTAAAAAATTATCCTCTACTATTTCTGCTTACAATGGTTAAGACAATTATACCTATATTTGGTGTCTAATAAATTATTAAACCAAGAAATATTTATTTGTTTACTTTGATTTAAAACCATTGTCCACAGCAACGCTGCCCAATTTATTTTAGAAGCGGGCTACAATTTCAATCACATTTTTTCACCCGCGGGCAAATTCAAATGCGTTGAATGGATTTGGGCAGCCTTGGTCTACAGCATGAATAAATAATCTAATTTATTATTATATAAAAATGTTATTTTTTTTATAATTTTAACCACTGTTTTCTGTTATAGATAAATAGATTTGTATAAACATGATTTTAACTTCACTCTAAACTTTTATTTTTCAAATAAACGGAAAAAAGTTAGTTATTACAATGATCAATTGATCTAACTAATTTATTAAATAAATTAGTCAATAAAACAACTATAGTTAAATTAAAAGACGTTACTATACTAAATTAGTCCGTCAAAACTCAAATATACTTCAATACATTAACTTTAAGCTCGTAATTCATTTTAGCTGATGTATATTTGCAATTTTAAATATTATACTTGTTGATTGTGAATTTTATTATAATTTATACCGATAGATAATAATATGATGAGCTACCTACTAGCTTTTAATTTTTATCTTTGTTTTATAATAATCCAAGTATATATTTATATTAATTTTATTCATTATTTTCAAAGATAAATTATTAGCAACAATTTAAATAATTTAACACTATACATATCAATATGATGTAAAGGAGGAATTAACTATTTTAAAATTAGTTAACTACACCAAAGCTTTCAACCATAGTCTTTACGTTGAAATTGTTTATTTATAATCGTCTTAATAGATAATTAAATAATAAAATATCAAATATATACACACGCTTAATTTTTAAAATTATCTTATTGTGAAAAAAGATAAATAACTTAAAACATTAATATTAAATGTTAGCTATATGATAATATATATTTCATTTGAAAAAAACTATATAAAATTTTAACCACATTAGCTGAAAGTATATAGTTCAAAGTTATTGTACGAAATAGTCAATAGAATAGAGAAATGTATTAGTCGGAACCATTTGAAAATGTCATAAATATATGAACTAAATACACAAAAATATAATATATTGATTACTCATGTATTACTTGGTTTAAAAATATCTAAAACCCAGTATAAAATTACATATTAAATATTATACGTGTAATAGTATAAACTTCTGCAGTTTGGCAGTTGACGATTTAAGATTTAATTAGTTTGTAAATCCATTAAATTATTATAGTATTTTAATAAACTAGTTATAACTTAAATACAAGTACTTAAAAACTAAAATAATAAAATCTAAATATATGCAAAGGAACTTATTCCTGATGGAATTGTATTCAATGGAATGTGATTAATTCGGTTTCATGAAAATAATTAGAATCTATACAGATATTATTAAGTTAGAACTTTTTATTTATATGCTTTACAATTTTATGGTAATCAAGTCGAGCTTGACTTAATGGTGTATCTATAAGTATAATAATTTTTTGTTTAAACTTCTTGAATTATAAGTTGTATGCTTATGTATAACATTGCTATAATACCTACTTTATAAATATTATATAGATTAAATAGATCTATACTTTCAATAATTAGTAATTATTAGTAGCTTTACAAAATAAATTGAAATAACGATAAAATGTTTATATTAATTATTTTTACAAAATGCATCAACCAATACATTTGAATATTTACAGTTATATTATAATATTATATTATTAGGTAATATTGTTATATTGACTCACATATTATATACCAAATATATTAACCGATAGTGTTAGGTATGAAATATGGCTTTTATAAAAGTTTTGAAATTTGAAATTTGAAATTTAAATACTTATTGCTTGTGATAAATGGTAATCAACTGTTTGTATAAAATATATGTTCTGTATTTTTAATATATTATATTAAGTACCTATAGGTACTTGTAAATTTTAAAACAAGCAGGCCTCATGGTTATATAAATACTTATTCATTTTCAAATCATAATTCATAATTATTTGTGTTTTCTGCTTTTCTTTTAGAGATATATGATACATATTATATTATTTTAATGTTTCATTTGATTCATTACATTTTCTTGTTTTCTTTGTTTCACATGTGAATGTTTTAGTTTTTAACCAGCTAGTAAAATAAATAATATAAAAATACATTTATATTATGTAATATGTATAATAGTTTATTATTTTTGTATTATACCATTTGGCCGGGTTGTATTTGCTGCAATCAACCAACAAAAACATGTCAGATTTTAATTAAAACTGGTAGGTAATAAATATTAGTTTATATTACCTACTGATATAGTATATAGTCGGTTCATAAAAAATATCATACCACTAGAACAGTTAATAGTAAGTACCTATCTCTAAGTAACGTAAACAAGTTACGCGGCAATTTAAATATATTATATTTCCAAGAAACCTTTTGAGAAACAAAGCAAGCAGTGTTTTTAACTGATGTAAAATATGAATTCGTGTAGGTACATTCACTTTACTAGGATTGCGCGTGTTTTCTTTACGGGGGACAGAAATGATATTAAGAATATATACTGTTGGCTTTGACCAATAAACTTAGTAATAAAATTTATGTAACGTACCCAGACGAAGATTTGTACCGAAGGAAAATGTCAAATACGCACATAACAATGATATACCTACGGAAAAAATAGGAATAATATACATTTCTGAAATTATACACTCGTCTCGCTCGCTAGTCTCGGCCAGGGTTAAACGTGGTACCATGGGAATCGTGAGACTGTGAGAGGATAATATTATGATATTTTTTTAAATATTTAAGTTATATTTTTCCTATAAAAATTGTTTGATCGGTACCTAACTTACAATAAGAAAACATGTTATTTTTTTGCTACCTTTGTAACGTTATCAAATCCATCTATACATATTATAATATAAATGATAATAATTCATTCAGTATAAATATGTAAGCTTGACTTATTTTTTCAATCTATTGTGCATCACACAAAATACACGTACAAAATACATCTTATTACAGTTCGTTTGTTCCATTTATTGTTTCCTATATGTATACAAGGTTTAAAACTAAAAATTAAATCTGTTTAAATAGAGTTTTATCGATTTCGTGGGTGTTGGGGGGGGGGGGGGGTCTGGGATACAGAATTAAAATGAATACTCAACAACGACGTGACGTTTATAACGAGGGAGAAAAGAGAAATTTTTGAATTTTTTTTTTTTATAATCACGTGAACGAACGTCATCACTCTCTTGGAAATGACGTGAATATTACAACAATAATAATAATATTATGTAGATATTATATTATAGCCGTATAGTCATATATAATTGTCGTGTTATCATCTGTACAATAAACGTCAAATAAAATATTATAAAATATTACCTATATAGTACGTCTTGGCCGAATCGATTTCGCTCACCGACCGACGGACACGACCGTGCGTTGATCGACGATATTCATAGTAGATGCTTAAGAATAAGCTATACTTATGACTCAGATGAAATTCACAAACGAGTCTTTGAGAGAAGAAAACTAAACTGAGAAAAGAAAAAAATATTACTTAAATTAAGGATGGTTGAGACCCACCTAGTTCAAACATTGCTTTTAGTTACCAACACACATTTTTTTTTTGCAATAATAAAAATTAGCTTTAGCAATAGGTAGGTGCTTATTCTTAAGCGTCGACTATGAATACGGCCCTAAGAGGCCTATCTCAAATGGTTTTAAATATTTTTTAAACGGTGAAAGAAAATAATATAATTTAATATCGTTATCGAAAATCGTTCATTGACATGGGCGAAACTATACGAGTCAGGGCCGCATTTAGGGGAGGCCCTGGGTACAACTACCCCGGGCGCCAGTATTTTAGGGACGCCAAAATGTTGTGGCCAGAAATATGTTTACTTGTGAATTATTAAAATTTAATTATTTTAATTATTTTAATAACAGTATTATATATATATATAGTATATTAGTATTATGCTGTTTGACATTTTTTTAATTAATATTAATTTGCATAGTTTTATATAATTTTATTTTATTTATTCGTGAAATACCTACAACCTACTTAAATATTTAAAAAAAAACAATTTATATGATGAATTTATTATAAGCAAGGTTTAGGTGACATAAATTCAAATGTATCTTTGCGGAGAGAGGATCAAGCAATATTACTAAACAATATTTTTAAAAAAAGCACATATTGTAAAACAAATATTCTTTTCTGTGCTCGAAATCTAAAAGGTTAATGAGGATCTATCTCCCATATTTTCCGTGGGTAGGCCCCTTAGGGGGAAGCAATTTCTTTTCACTGGAGCTTAGAGGGCGCCAAATGTCTAAATGCGGCACTGATACGAGTGTAGACCTATAAACGAATGGACAACGCTCGGAGAGAGAGAAGTCAGGGGTATGATATCGAATGAGTGAGAAAAGAAACAAAGTAGTAAAATATATACAGTTCCTTGTGCGGGCTCCTTCACTATACTTTATGTTCTTTCACTCTCATTTATATGGTTATAATATGATCACCTAGGATTGTCCATTAGTTTATAGGTCTGTGGCGTAAGGCCTGTCATGGACCTAGTACAACTGACTGGCGTTAACACGCCGACTCGATACAGTTTAAATAAAACACTTTATTTAAGAATTTTTTTTCATGCCCGTCATTGATTGTTGGGCCCGTCCCAATAAAATTGTCTAGTTTCGCCCGTAATAATATCAAATTATGTTCACCAGATACGTGGTCATACGTCAGCGAACGCTGTGTAGGTATAATACACGGCAGTTGTAATACACGAGCTGCGTACGGAATAATTGGCGCGCGTGTAAGGTAGGCTGCGGGGGTCGGACCCCTCTCCCGGCCGACGCGGCGGCGGCGACGGTTGCCGCCGACGCCGCCGCCGCGTCACCGGCAATCCGTTCGCGAGCTAGTAGGGTCCAGCCACCCAGTCGTCAGTCGATCGTTTCGCTGATACGTCGCGTGGCGTTCCGTTCGCGCTGCCCTCCTGCGTGTTATATTTATTCGTTTTCTGTCGATTTTTCTCTCCGCGTGTTTATAGTAGTTGACGACCACAGTTGATTTCTTGCCGTCGGACGCAGTATTTTCGGTATTTTATTTTTTAGAATCGGTTAGATTAATTGTCAATTTTTTTACCGATTAATCGCTGTTCGTTTCGATCGCAAAATAAATTTGCCACAAACACAATACCATAACTCATACGTCGTTCGGATCGCGCAATCTCGCTCTGTACCGAACAATATTATTGCCCGGAGTGTTGTTTTTTTTTTTTTTGCGACCACGCACAATATTATACGTAGTACCCACTTAAGTCGCGTACGCGATTCATTTAGAAAACATCGACAGTAGATAACTACAATATTGATACATATTATTTATTTAAAAATGAGGACCGGCGCCGGAGCCGTCGTTTACGCGATATTATTGCTATGTTTTGGCGGCACATTCGCCCAGTCCACAGGTGAGTGTCTAATTTTATATCGTAACAATTATGATAATATATCGTGTACCTACACTATAATTCTCTAATGAGGTGCCAATAAAAATAGATTTGACGATGTGTTAATTTTTCATCTGTCGCCTTTTTATTGCCCGCCGCGTATCACGGGAATAGGTATTTCGACTCAGACCCAACTCTCCGCGGCGGTGTCAAGTCATCAAAAATCCGTTCGATGTAATATTTTAGACGAGCGAATATAATTTGAGTTGAAAAATAGCTTTTTTTCTCCTCCGTTGAAGGCTCAAAAAGTTTCCGCGTATAGGTTAGGAAGTATAAATAAGTAGTAAAAATCACTAATTACAATAGATATTTTTTAGGAATAGGTACCCAGGTACCAACTAAAAACGACTTATTTACGGTGGCACACAAAGTGTAAAACTCCCCGACCACCGTCTTATGTATTCTCTATAGAGTGAAACTACAAAGTCAAAATTATTAATATATCGCAAACATAATTTACACAAATCATTTTATATACATAATAATATACTAAATGCTAGTAGGCCGTAATTAGAATCTTGTCGGTTGTCAATAGATACGGGCAAAAATGTACTTTCAACCAAACAGGAAACATAGGTAATTATTAGTCAATGAGACATTGACCATATTTTTTTTTTTTGTACATCGATATTAAAATTCATTGCAGGTACATATAATATCATTAAAAAAAATTATATATCACATTGGTACACCAGAGGTTTTTATTTCATCTTACAAGTTACAATATATGCCTAGTGGTTGGTACGTTATACTGCTTTAATGTTTTTAAAAATTGTTGGTGGGAATACAAACGTAAAAACACCTGGTCATGTTAGGTTTTACGATATACGCATAATAGTAGTTATCGACACGTGCGTTTGTCGTTTTCCCGCGGTTTTCGCGTGTGCTCAATTATTATTATTATTATTGTTATAGTGATTATATTTTATATGATTTTCTTCAAAGTGCATAGTAAAAGTAAATAAAAATAAAATGTTTCCTTGTGTAGGCATCGTAATCTGTATACCCAAAAGCGTGCAGTTTTGATAAGACGCGGTCTATTCCTTATAGTTGCCATGTTATTTACCCGTGAATAAATAACCCTACATATTATTCTATATTTCTGTACGCATTTCGAGAAAACTCGGAGAACGTTAGATGGTATGCAATACTGCTGATTACGGGGGCGGTGGGTTAGGCAAAACACCCGATGGCTGTCTAATGGGGCAAAACAGCGGAACTCGGGATTTGGCGTGTGCGGCGTGGGTGAAATTGATGGTTCCCCATAATATATTATATACACCACAGGTATATACACACCTCAGGTATTATATACGTATACGATATATTATTATATTATTATATATACGGGAAGAGGTTAGATTAACGCCTCTCGACTACATACGTGGAATTCAAATTTATCCGCTACCACCTCAGATAGTCAAATCAGCGGGTGATGAATTGGCGCGGGCATGCCGAAACGCGTCTCGAAAAATTACTTACACCACACTCGTTACATATTATTGAAATATGAAAATAATGCGTTGAAGTATGAAAATCACTGCTGAAATGTATTACGTTGGCCGAACAGAATTCTCTGAATTGCCGTATCCGAATAAATTATTTTTCTTTTTTTGTAGAAGTAGTAGGTTAGACGTAGGCACCAACTAGGTAAAACAATTTTTAACAAGTTGTAACAGACTAATAAAGTGCCAAATATTTTAAATTATTTTTTTTTAGGTAGTACAATTTTAAAATAAGTATAAATGTTATAGCCTCGTGCGGTTCCCAACCTTTTTAGTTCTGCGCGGACCACTAATTTATTGAATTATGTGTATAAAAAACTTCGAGGCCCACTTACAGGTATAAAATATTAACAAGCACATAAACCGAAAACGATAGAAGAAATAAAGTCGTTCATAAAATCATATAGAAATCTCTATGTTGATACTAATTAAAATCTGCTGACCCCTGGCTTATAGACTCTCGACCAGCATCCGCGGCCCAGTGCCACATTGCTGGTGTTGTCACAACAGCCCGTCTATAGGTACTATAATAGGCCTCTTATTTGGCTATAGTTTTTTTTCAATATTTATTTTTAATATTATGTTTAAACCTTCAGATGCCACATTATAAATTCAGTCTGTTCTCTATTAAATAAACAACTGCATTAGGTACTTGGATTTTATAGTGCTTAGAGACCAACTACGATTTTATCATGCCTTTTTAGCTTTAATTTAATTATAATCTCGTATATTACTCATTGTACTTATTAGGTGCTCAGTAGTCTGTAATTCATAATTCTAGTAATTATATAAGTACATATACATTTGCGAGTACATTTCGGAAAATTATATTTAACAAATAGATATTATGCGATGGAAAAAATTACAACAATAATTGTATAACATTTGTACCTTATAAACAATTGATTATTTAAAACCACTTTCAGTAGAACTACAATCAGTTTAAATAGGTTATCATAAAAAAATAAGTTGATCAAAATGTTCTCAAATAAAAAATTAAATACATAATATTATCCCTACTGTTTCCCACTGTTTCTTGGAGTTAAATTGATAAATTTACTGTCATTTGAGTATCATATTGTATGCTTTCGAATAGTTCTATAGATTATTCGTGAAAAAATATCTATGAGAGTTCTGGTACTATATCGTCATATCGGTCGATGATTTAATAATCATATACTACTTATGTATAATATGCCCACTTAGCAAATATATTGATCATTATTTTTGTCGGTCTGTTCAAAAGGATATGATTTTCGTCGAATGATAATTTATATACTGAGCTAATTATTCACCAAGCCCCAACTATACCAATAACGAATAGGTATACAGTATGCGTTTAGCATATATGACAGGGGACTTGGCGTCCACACTCACTTGACTATTATGGAATTTATATTGACTTAACACGATTATTACACGTCGATTCATCAAATATAATTTTTGTATTATTATAATAGGTATATATTATGATAATAAGACCCTCTCTGTGTGGTAAATTTCCCAATACCTATTGGATATTGTTTGAAAAGTGTGCCTAGTTATATCGAGTGTCGTATCTTTAGAAGTATTATAAAATACATTTATCTGTTGTATATGAAACTGTATAGAATGGTCGAAATGTTTTTGTCACAAGGTCGACTAAAGGGGGTGACATACCGAGGAATCGGGGAGTTTTGACACATTTACCATTAACCGTGACCCAGGTATATGCGAACACCTATTTATTTTGTTCTTTTCTTATATCGTAATATATACCTATATAATATACACGCACCCTGCACAGGCACAGATCATCGGTAAGTACTTCATCAATCACCGTCTTAACCCGACAGCTTCCTCAACCTCATATACTTTGGCCTGCAATATCGATGCGGTGAGGTAAAAACCGTTTGGGGAATACATCAATAATTAATGCACAGTTTCTTTTTTCAACCTTCCGTCTATTGTCCACCCAGTAGAAATTTCTATTTCAGAAGCTTTAGTGTTTTTCGTGACATTTATTTTTCCTGGTGGTGGTGGTTGGGGGGTGGAGAATACAACGAAATAAACGCTGCTCGCATTTCTGGCATCCTATAAACACACTTCTCCTTGTGTTCCGGTACGCACTGTTCCGTTTATATAATATGCAAATTCCGTTTATACAATAAATTTTAAATTTTCCTTTTTACATCTAAGTCTATTATTATATACAAGCGCATATAAGCCATGCATCTGGATATCGGAAAAGGTACACAGTTGGATAAATATTTTTGAATTTTCCAAACGTATACGCGCAGAGTCTTAATAATTTATAAAATTATTCAATTTGTCCGCATTTTCACGTATTAAACGCAGTTAGTAGATTTTAGTATTCAATTCTATTAAAAACCGAGAATGTTCACAAGGATTCAAAATAATTGTTTTTATTCCATGACAATACTCCTAAAATATTCCTAAATAATAACTATAACTTTCAAATTTGCTCGATTTTTATTTTCATATTTTGAAATGTACAAAATATTTATATATATATATTATAGCTGTAAGTGATTCGTTGACGCAGTTTTTGATTTAGGATTATTTATGACTATTAATAAAAAAAAAATATGTTAACCGTCGAAATTTGATCATCAAACTGGTATTTTATTGAATGGTCGTTAGTAATTATGTTTTAATTCAAATTTTAATGAACAATAAAAACGATTGCTCTATTTAAAATGCATATTATACATGTGAACATTAAATATGATACCTACCTACCATATATTTTACTAAGTATTTTAGTACTTGTTGTGATATTTATGACATTTTTTAATAAACTAAATATTTTATTTTGACACATTATTATAATATTATACCCAACGAACAAACGTTACCAACCTAGGTGTTTTGACGTTCATAATATTTGAACGTGTGCCCCGGTGGGAGTGCGAATAATATTTACGTTTAAATGCACCTGTGAATAAACCGTATGTCTATATCATACGAAATTTCAATCTTGACGATGGTATAATGTTTTATAATATTGAAAATAAAAGTTGTTGACGTTATTTATTTTTGTCTGTTATACTTATGAAGTCACCGAAACCATTAATTTAATGATGCGTTAAAAAAAAATTTAAACCGTTTTTCTGGTTTACTTTGAGTCGAGTTGTTAATTGAATAGTATTTTATTTTATTGTAGATATTATTAATGACATTTCTGATCAGCAATTCAATATTACTATAGTGTTAATCAATAATATTATTAATGCCTATAAATATATAAATTAAAAATAATTTCCATTTAAAAAAAATATTATAAATTATTAGGTATAGCTAGGTTACCTAGGTAATTAATTCATTGTAATTGATAAGTTTTGGAAAGTTGATTGTCTTTTTTATCAATATATAAAGAACTATATAGATAGGAAGAACTGGGAACTGATCATGGAAAAGATAGGAACACTAAAGAATTATTATTTTAAAAAAAAATTTAAAAACCTAGGAAATTATGATACAATAAAGTAATTTTAAAATTTTGAACTGAGAAAATCAAGAAATTAAGTAGGGTAGGTTATATAAGTTGAAGTTAAATCCCGTATAGGTACTTGTTGTGAACATATTTTTGTCATGTATGGCGTATGATGGTAAACAGTTTTCGGGGTGTTGACATGACGTCCTACGAAAAAAATTGTTGGATCTTGCTATTGGCCTTGGATTTATTTTTAAATTTTAATGTGAGCATTTAATACAATTCACAACCTTTATAATTTACGGCTCGAGCTCTATCAACACTTCGATCAACACCAAACATATTTAGTTGGGAAATCACTTGGTTTCAAGCCGTTTACGTTGATGAATGATGATCTCCACATTTTACTAATCGAAGACGATTGAAAAAAAATTATGAAATATGGAATTACTATGATGATCTACTATTACTCCAATTAAATACATGTATGGATACTAAAAAAAAATCCTTAGGAATCCATAAAAAATAATTTTAAATTAATTATCCTTAGTATGGTTAAGTAACCGTTTTTATGGATTGTGTTTAAAAATTATACCTTCCTAATCTAAGTTTGAAAACTCCCCAGGTCATTCAAGAAAATAATTTAAGATAATATTTTCCCCTTAATATGTGCTACACTATCTGGTTTTTACGAGGGTTTTTAGTTAAAAAATATTAAAAAGTGTATGTGATATACATAATAATACCGTTCACTAACGAAGTTCATAAGTAGCTTGTCGTCATCCGCAACAATATAAGCAGCTAAGTGTGCTTTAGCTTAAAAGAAAAAATTATTAATACTAATTTAGAATAAGTTCTTATTACAACCACAAAAATATTAACGAGTCACTAATGAAAAAAAAACCCCGTGCAGGTGAGTAGTATGTAAATACTATATTATATTAAACAGATGTAATCACTCGTCTACCTATTAATTTACATATACCTCTTATAATTCGATAAATAACTCATGTTTGGTTATATTTTCGTAATGATCTCTTGGAATAGAAACATTTACACAATTTTATTAAAAACTAGTATATGGATGGAATAAAACACACATAGTATACGTGTTAACAGATGCAACTGGACTGATTTATAATATAAAGTATAAAAATATAATTTTGATTAATTTACTACGTAAGTTAGTAATATAATGTTATGTCATAGGCTGGTATTATATAAAATAATATTATATAGATAAGAAATATGTATTAAAATTTACTATGTGCGTATTAAATAGCTTATTATAGTCCATTCAAGCTTATCATTTTTATTCATCGTCAACAACATGACTAAGGACCTATAATAACTACCTATATAGTATGTGAATAATATTTATAAAAAGTACGATTTTGATTCAAACACAACGCAAATTTCAACACAATATTTGAAAAAAAACGTACCTAGATTGTATATATTATATGATTAAGAACAAAATATTTCTAATGCCTATAATATATATTTAAATATAAAGTAGAATCTTTAATGACTTTTTGGCAATTTTGGTATTTTCCGTAAGGCTTTTTTTCCAAACAATCAACCGAGATAAAATCGAATTCTGAAGGAAAAACCTTTGATTAAATCGGTGAAGGTGTCGTCGAATGTCGTTTGCTTCCTGCCCTCGGGAAAAGATTGCCGCCACCGTTGACTACGCGCAGCTTTTGGTGAATTACATTTTAATGCGGTTAAAACTTTCGCAATGTACGTTGAACTTTTCCTTGTTCACGCGCGGAAAATCCGATTACTTATTTGGTGGATTTTATATTTTTGAGTCTGCTGGTTTTCTTTTAAATTTTTTAAAAACATTTTATATGGACACGTGTTTAAAATGGTTAGTATGAAATCCATTAACTCCGATTTTTTGTTTTCGTGTAAATCACATATCGCCGGTACAATTGGCAGTTGACTAGCAGCGCACTATAATTGATAGTCGCCGTCTCGTTTTAACTTACGACTCGGGTGAAATAAAAATCTTGTCTATTTAACATATTATCAACTAATGGTGGCATCGATGGAACATCTATGTTTCTTGTTTTAAATATTAAGTTTAACATGATATTATGATGACATTTGTCAATTTTAATCATTTTATATTAATATAAGTACATAATATTAATCGTGTAAACAGTTCAGCATACTTTGTATTATATAACTACAGTTATCTTTAATATTATTAGGTATCTTAAAATGTCAAATGTAATATTAATAAATTAACTTTTTTTTAAATTATCTATACATTTTTGTGGTGGCTGAGCAATGTATATTAACTATTGGTTATATTAACTATTAACTATACTAACCATCGTATACTGCAGTGAATTGATTTTGAATCAAAAATGTATTTTATTTTTCAATTTACCTTGATAATTATATTGTTAATATTTGATAAAATAACTCATAATAATAATATTGCATACAAATATCGCTTACAGTTTCCACATGTGAACCTTAATTAATATATAATCGGTTTGTCGTTTTACTTATAGTTTTGATACTTATTTATCCATATGTTAATTGCATTACTATTGGCTAATAAACGCTTTTTACGTATAAACGTATTCATTCAAATTACAGAATAATCTCGACGGAATCCTTTAAAAATGGATTCCTTTCTTAATGGGCATAGAAATTAATCTGACTTTTTAGTTGTTTTTTTTTTTGTAATTGCCTGTTATTTCTTATGTATTATGGCCCCATATTGTTTATCTGTCTGTTTTTGTGTTGTTTGTAACTATATTATCACTAAATCTGATAAGGAATTACGCATCTCTTACGAGTGCCAAAAAAACGCAGGTCACTAAAAATATTTGTCATACGTGTCATAACAGAAAACTTAAAATATTAAAATAGAACTTCCTATTGATTGTTTCTAGCACAACATGAATGGGTGTTGGATATCATTAAAAATTCTAATACTATTCGGTGTTGGAATTAGTATATTATAATTAAGTCAAAAAATTATAATCATAGTTTACATTATTATAACATTATAATTACCTATTATTATTCATGGTCATAAATAATATTTCAAATGATCATTGCCAAATTCTATATTACATTTTTGTTTTTATTATTAATACTTTTTAAACAGTTTAAAAATAAAAATACTTAGTTTAATTTTGAAATCATTATTTTAAAAAATAGTATTATAAAAACGTCTTTAAAGACTCAGTGCTTAGTATTGCGATTTCTATTTCTATTTTCTATTGGAAGCGATATAATAGTGTCCAACTATGATCGTTGTTAATTTCCCATTAATGTGTATATATATTTAAATTAAATATAATTATAAGTTCAATAAGGTAAATAAACTATAGTTAAAAATTATTATATTATTATAAACACTAACTTAAATTAGTTTAAGTTAGATATTTAAGTTACACTAACTTATTAGTATACAATGATTAATATAATAACTCTGTACCTAAATATAATTAGTTATTATAATTTATATTCATTTAAAAAAATAATTTTCACTACAACCTAGTAATATATTATATTAGGTACCAATGAAAATATAAATAACATTATTAATAAATGCATTCTGTATGCACTCTGTATGCATTCTGTATCAAATGTATAAACATATTGGTAGCAAGCCACACTAGTATAATACACTAAATATAATGTTTTCAGTCAAATATATAAAATTATAACAATGTTAAAAATTCCTTAATTTATTTTTTTGTCTCACTTAATATAAAATCACGGAAGCTAAAACTTCGGATTCGTTGGAATTTCCAAAGTTGTTATCCTTCGATGTAACATTGCAATTTTAAATTATATATAATAAAACATTATATCCATTTGTTGTAACTGTATTTACTAATTATTATGAACTGAAACATTAGGTAGGTAGCCAATAAAAATGCAGACATATTAATGTCGAAAATCATCAAATGCATTTCTTTAATGTTTACCACTGCATTATCTATAGTTAATAATAATATTATACTACTTGCACATCTCAACTGTTGGTTTTATAGTTGTTTAGTGTTTACTTATTATTATTGCAAAATTTGAACATTTCAAATCGTTCATATAGTAGGGAGTATGCATTTTATTCTGTATGGACATTAGATATATTTACATGTAGATATAATAAGAGTTATTTTAATCTTACTAGTTTAAAAATTATGTAAATATAGGTACCTATTTTATTTGTTAATATTATATTAATATAATTTAACATTCAAAATATTTCCTTCACCTATGTTATAATCCTTGCACAGGTATTATTACATAGATAGATTTTATATCATATATATATGTACCTACCTGCCAATCAACTATATATTGGTTATCATTGTATCAAGTCGGATAGGTAGCAAAATTACTATCCAAAACTCTTTGTTTCAAACTTGAAACATATATAGGTGCAAACCGAGACAAACAAAACAAACACGTTATATTGGCATAAAAAATGTACACTGAACATTCAACATAAAATAACACAAGTACTCGAGTCTAAAAAAAATATGTCGCGAACATATAAAAATCTTTTCAAACGAACGGCTTTATACAATCATATTATTGCATCTCGTTATCAATCAGCTATGAAAATAGATTTAAAGGAAAATAAGTAATTAATTAATTAATACTTTTTTCCGGTTACATTATAATATATGTAGTAATAATATCGCAGACTGAAACGGTGGGGCTAACTTAAAATATAGTAGCCGACATAAAGTATTAAATCAGCTGCAGCTATCATATCTGCAGAACTTTGTGGCTTTAAATTTAGTGATCGATGGGCCGTAACAATAATTATATGAAACGTGACAGAAAAATCGTTATTTACACGCACGTGTAAATAGTCAATTAGACAGATTACTATCATTAAAGCAATATTTTGGGCGCTTACAAATAATTTTGCCCCCAGAGTATACGCATGTCGTTTATGAAAATTGTGTCCGACAGAAAAAAATAATTATGATAATTAAATATTATCATCATACACAAATGAATGGTAGGTATAATTGAATAACGATTACTTAACAGCTGATGTGTGTATGCCATCGGCGTGATATATTTTGTTGTTCGTGTCGTTTTCATAATATTAGTTATATGGATTATTAGGTGTGAGTTTCGGGTTTCCGCCAAAGTGAGTCTTTAAGTGAGCCTATTGATCACTAAGTCCGTTTTCTGATATTTTTTATTTTTTTTATTATTAATATTATTATTATTATTATTATTATTATTACATCATGGCCAGAACCCGTTATCCGGCGTGTTACCGTGGAAGCTGACGAAAGCTTCAGTAGTCAGTTGATCACGTTACCGCGACAAGATTTGCAAAACATTACACTTACTAATTAACAATATATTTAAATGTTGTACTTTCTGTATAAGTAATTTTATTTTAAAATTTAATATTATTCGATGCTTAACTAGTGATCTTGATATGATCTAGAGAATGTACGATGTAGGTGATGAGGTGTGGTGAGGCGTAATAATTACAATTTGAAGGATTTAGGTTCAGGGGTTCTAAAAAAATATCTAAAATAATAGTAGGTTATTACTTATTAGGTAAAAATATGTCCATTTTATAGTGTTCAGTAAATTAGGTACCCACTTTTCACCCAAATAATTATATTTTCCATCATTGTTTTATTTTAAACATAAAAATATTTTCAATGTTAAATATTATTTTATTACTTTAGTATATCAACATAATTTGTTTAACAAATAACCTTACTAAAAATATCGCGATAAATTTATTTTCCGAAACGTAATAGTTATAAACATAACAAACATCGACTTTGAATATTTGGTTATTTTTAACTTATTTTTTTAAGTTTAATGCGTGGTTTGACCCGTTACTGCATTTCCTAGTTTGTAGTACCTACCTATAGATAAATATGTTAAAAATAAAGAAGTTCTCGTAAAATTACCAGGTAGATAATAATATAATATTATATAATAAATCAATGAATGAATAATACAATTATACCTATATCAAAATAGGACGAAGTAACTTTTTACATTTTACTCGAAAACTATTAGGAAAATAACCGTAGTAAAAATTGTATTTTTGAACCATCGGCCGACCACACTATTATTGTACTTCTAGGAGTACACCCATGATATAATTAACATGGTATGACAGCAACTTTAATGCAAATGAGATACTACTGAGTGTTAATGGAATAAGCGATATTTTATCAACTATTCCATGAAATATTGACGCCACTTGGTCCAGTTCAAATCATATATTTTAAAATCCAAAAAAAGGCGGCAATATTATAATTTATTAAAATAAGACTGTTTTTGGATCTAAGAATAAATTTTCCAATGTTTGTCTATAGTAAAAATAATGATATATATGCATATTGTATATGTGTATACAGAGAGAATTTTTTATCTCATAACAATTGTATTACACAAAGTGTAAAAGTAAAACTCCATAGAGTAATTATTTATTACAACTACTACTAAGTATAATTAATAAGCTACTTGTTCAAAATTAGATTTTTATGTATCGAGGTCATCCGAAAAATAATCTGCAATTATTTGTGAAATAATAAGAATCACCCTGTATAATATAATACATTAGTATTATTGTACACTCCATGTTTTTTTAATAAACATTCTATTTTATTTAATTTTTGTTTAAAAAAATGTTATTTTAGCTATAAACTTGTACTCAGTTGTTTTCTGATAAAATATATCTTGATTATTACCATTATTAAGTTGTTTTGTTTTATTGATTGGACTTATAAATCCATCAACGTCCTAATATGCCTAAATGTGCAGTAGTAACTTTTAAGGGATCTAAGCCCCCTGATAAAAGGATCATGTTACATAGATTTCCAAAAGAGTTAATTATATCATGAGTACACCCACATACTAACACACCGCTAAATCAATTTGATTTTTAGCTTCGTTTAGAATATAGGTACATTTTAAAATAGGTGATAGTTAATAGTTATGTATATAAATTGTTGACTGCATTTGATTTCTCGTTATACTAAATATTACAATACATAATGAAGTACAATACCTTTATAAGATCCAAATCAAAATTTAATGAAATTTCTCGGACGCGTAATGTTTGGTGGCTAAATTATATGTTCCACTCCGATGTGCCTAGGACGAAAATTATGCTTAACGTCCCCCTCACAATATTTTTCCTCTGTTTATTGTCGGTATACATGTTATCATAGGACTTACGTTTATAAAATACGGTCTTGCAGGGGATGAAATTGCGTCTCGAGGGATGATTAATTCGTTCTGATATTTCGAACAGTTATTCGTCGTCGCTGCCGTTTCTCGCAAGTTTCTCCGAGAAATGATTCATCGTCCACCCCTCTTCGTTTGTCCAATTTTTATCCCGCCAAAATATTTTTATTTTCCAAGAAGCCGCCTCCAACGCCACAGCTTGCGTACGATTAATGGTCGGAAGACATGGTTTTAATTAAATTATACTGTCTAGTCCCTTCTATGAAGGCGAGGATTTTTCTACACTCTGTCAAAAGTTACACTACTATGTAGCTTAACCAATTTCATGGTGTTAAACGTCTTACCGCCACCGTCATTGTAAAAGATTACCGCTCGTAAAATGTTTTATTCAATTTATTTTAATTTTGATTGATTTTTAGTAATCAAATGTATTTCTCCTCAAGTGGTCCATGTTTATTTGATTATATTTACAAATAATATATACCTATTTATTATTATTGTGTGGTATTTTAATTTTATGAACATTGATCAAGAAAGTGGCACTAACGCTTTGGCTTTGATCTTTACATTTAGAGTTAGTTTTATCATAAATATCGTTATATTATTATTATTTCTATATCATTTTGTATGAATGATTTTTTTTTTAAGTAGGTATGTTATATTATTCCAACTAATTCACAATGTATACATAAGCCTATTTCATTTTGATAAATATATTGGAATACAATATACATAATAATATATTATTGTGCAGATACATACGTCACACTCAATGGAATAAATAATAAAACATTCATATTTTTGCGTATTGTATCTGATGCAAATGTCTTTTAATACCATTACGTCAATGGTCTTATCAAATCTCGTGATAACCTAAAAATCGTTATAACCGACAGTTTCTTCCTGTTAGAAATACAGAATCGTAATAATATTAATAATGACTAAATTAGCAAAGACTTATTGCAGGGATAATCCGATAATGGTAACCTTTAATTATAAATAGCTTACTATCAATGCATAATTGCTTTAAATATTTGTATATAATATCAATATTATAGGTAGGTACCTATAAAAGCGAGTAAAAATGTATCTATTTATACATTTTTATTAATTTTATTATTTAATGGACTTTTAGTTGAACACATAATACTTACAATACTTATGTTTTCATTTATTATATTCGAGTAAATAAATTAGATATTATTTATTCAAAGCGATATTTTCTAACTACATATGGTTAGGCTACAGTCACTAAATAGTAAATAGTTTAACATTTATGCATAATACGGGAACTCCGTAAATTTTTGAATAATTTTAATAAAAATATCCAAGATTGTTTTGGCAGATTAAAGGTATGAAACTAGTTACATTTATAATTTTAAATTTAATATTAACTAAAATTTTAAAACCATGATTTAATATTAGAAAAATATACATCTGAAACATAAAAAACTAAATATTTCCATATTTATTTTACTATAATATACAATTATTATGTAAATTTATTATTTATTTTTCATATAATTTTCATAATTGTTGTCATTCTTGTTTTTAAATGATTCATGTCAGTAATAATGATTAGTCTATAATGTAGTGTTTGGGTATAGATCTAAGTACTTGTCCAACATTAGTGCTACATTAATATTTGTATCTGCATTTTTAAATTGATTAGCCAAATCCACGAGTAGTTCCATAATTATTCCTTTAACTTTTAAATTTTCAAACGTTGAAATAAACAAGCTTAATTTCATAGGTTCTAAATTTCCATCAATTTTCATTTGTAGCAACACGTGACTATAATAAAGTTTAATAAATTAAAGGAACTTGACTAGATAGTCACTAGTTAATTTAATTCTACTCTTTACATTCTGAAGTTCATACATAATAGTATGTAAGTGCAATACTTATTATTAAACGTTTACTAGGGAAATATATATAAATTATAATGTAAAGGTTATTATCATTGAGAATACAATAGTATTATCATGTATTAAAACATTTTATAAAAGTTACAACTAACAATGTATACTACGGAATCGTACTAATTATTAAGTTGAATAAACGTTACAAAATGGTAGATGATTTGATATACAAACAAATGTTTATACTTTTAGTGAATGACATAAAAAAACTTACCCAATATCAAATTTTTGGCTTTTTTTTTTTGGCTTAGTAACCCCCAAAAAGTGAATTCTATTTAAATACAATGTTTTCTTATCGATGTCAGGATCAGATTTCAAGCCCGTATAAATGGCCACTTTAACACTAAAATTTGGTACTCGTGCTTGAACTTTTGATATTGCCTATTATAATTTATAAAACTTATTACAAAAGGCATGCATTTATTTTGACTTGATTACTTTTTCAACTTGTTCATCAACAAATACATGAGTTAACCCCAAACTCCTTAATGAAGTAGGATTCACTATACCACTCAATATATCAACAATATCTTCATTTGTAAGCGGATTGTTGCTGAGATCCAAATGCTCTAATCTGGTTGTATGATTTATTCCTTGGCCTAATATTTTACCAATATCACTGAAACTATTATACAACAATTTTAATTGCCACTTTTTATCTAATTTTTAAATTAATGAAATATAAATCAAAGTGATCGTTATAACTGTGTTATATTCACTTGTTCCAACTAAGATCCAATGTTTTTAAGCTCTTCGATCTAATCATGAGGTTTTTAAACATGTTTGCACAAACTTCACCAGAGATCCCATTCCAATCCAAACTCAACACTTGTAAGGTTTCGTTTGAATCTCCTATAGCTCTCGTAAGAGCTGACAAGGCTTTAATAGAAAACGAAAATACTTATATTACAATTAATAATCATAATTAGGTATATTATTTATCGAACCAGATTCTTTATTCAAACAATTTCCAGACAAATTTAAGTTTTGTAGTCTATCGTTAGTGTTTAAAAAAGAAATTATGTTTTTGACACATTCACCTTTTATGCTGTTGTTACTTAGATTTAATTCCTATTAATAAATGTAGTGTTTAACACTTTTTTTATGTATGAAAGAAAATGAATAACTTGAATATATGTGTTTTTTGGTGCATTTATTTCTGACTCTTTCAATAGTTTTTGAAGACAAGCACAGTCCATAATATCATTAAAGCTCAGATCTATACTTCTTGGTACTGCGATACTGTTTTCTTCGTCAGTAATCTGGTCGATAGCTTCAGATGAATCTGTTGATTAAAAATAAACTAGTAGGTAGAGCTTGATTAGCTAGATATTGAGCTATAATTAAACTTTAACGGTTTAATGTGAAATTGTATCTAAAAATAAATATAATACAAGTAATATTTTATGAACAAAATTTGGAATTTATTATTCAAAACCAAATCCACGGAAAAGCAATCGTCAATATTATATGACAAATATTTTAGATACTATCTATCAGTCACATTTTAGAAAACTTTTTACCAATTAAATTAGCAGTAGCACTAATACCACGATCTCTCAACTTTATAAACAAGCCGTTTCCATATTCTGCTATTTCCTGATTATCGTCATCTGTAGTAAATATTACTGAATTATTGGTTTGTACCCTTGAGTTAGATTCATCCATGTTAAAATCAAAATTCTAATTTCAACATTTATAAATTAGACTATGTATTTAGAGAAAATTATTCGAATCAGAAATTATAAAATATAATAATATTTGAATACCACTGTTGTCGAGGTCGTTATAGTAACACGTCGTCAGTTGTCCCTAAATTTTTTGTTTAGACGTATCATAGATTCAAACTTCAGTGGAGTTTTAAAATCGTTCTTTTTGAAGCATTTAATAAATGCAGCAATTCCGCTGCAGTCAAACAGTATTAAAAAGAACAGTCCTATTTATTCTATTTTTTTCTTCATGTAAAGTACTAACACTTTAACAAAATAATAATTATTAATTATTGTTTTTAATTATTGATAACTCTGTAAATAATAATAATAAAACAAAAAAGGAAATATTTGTATATCTTGACCATATAAAGGGTATGATTTCTCGCACGGTGATTAGCATAATTTTACGATCAAAATAACTGGCAGGGGTAGTTGAACACAATGACATAGTATTCTGTATTGTAGTATTGGAGGACACTCGGGAATTGCTGTCGCCAAATTACGTTGGAGTGATACTCAAACCTCGGCTCACACTTGTGCGCAAAAAGGGAAAGAAAAACAATTGAACATGAGCAATTTTCATTTTTTTTTTACTCCCTCTTTCTTTGGCGGTAACACTTTTTTTGATTAGTATTAAAAACTCTCATAAACTCTTTTATTATATCCAGAAAAACTTTGTATTTATTTTGATTTATAAAAAAACCACATAATATCTCCTTTTTTACCACATATATTTAATATTTATTTTTTTGACCTCATCACTTTTTATTATTTCTATAATATAATATACCTATTATAATATATTGGTATGTAACAATTGTATTGATAAGACTGTAGGCTGAACCGTATCAAATATTTTGAAATTAATACTATTTTTAACCCAAATGTGTAATAACTTCATATAAAGGTAGGTACTCTTGAAATGAAATAATTTCCATTGATCCGTTTTAATATTGCGTTCATCGTATATGAAATAATGTTATCATTAAATAAATAAACACATGTTGGTATATCTCTTTCGACAAACTGAATCACGTAGTCCAAAATTAGTAATTAATGCCCTTCCCCGCGTATAATAATTAATTTTCAAAAAAGAGCATACCTAGTACTCGTATACTGGCGTACTGCAGTGAAGCTCAAAGTAGTAGGTTTAATTGGAATATGTCCGATTTGTCAAAATTGTACTTTTGATGGATTATGATTTATAAAATCCCCCATCGCTCTTTTTTAATCCCATGTAACAGCATATATGGGTACAACGAAAAAGTTTTAATACTATAATACTATATAATATTTATTATTTCATACCACACATGTGATTTTTCTATTTTATTGATATTGCAGGTTATACCTGCGAAATATCCCGTACCGACATTTCATACGCATTGTTGATTAATAATATTGGAAATTGAAACAATGTGATGGGTTCTGTGCAGTAAACAGTTATGAGATAATTCATTGATAGACATATTATAGGTACTTCACCTGATACTTTGGTTAATATAATGTTTATAGTGACGTAAGGCGTCCTTCAATACAATAAACTCGGTTTGATCGACCTTGCGTAATCGTTTGAACTGGTTTATCTACCTGTTTATATTTTTTCGTATGTTTTATTATTGTGACTATTTACAATTATTTTGTCCCATATAATCAATGTTATCGTTTTTAATTAACCTATGCAAAATATGATTAATTCAATCGAGGACATTGAATATAAATACAAGAACATCAAAGTATTTATTTTTTTTAAATTTTTTTACTTCTGTTATTATTTGCTAATTTTAACAATGTAGTATTTTGGCTAAGCGTGATTCGGTAATTTTATGTTAAATGTACACACTCCAAAATAAAACATGCTTTGCAGTTTTTAATGTTTTTATACAACTGCAGTTGTTCCTACGACAGTTATAGTGTGGAATGTGGAAGTAAAATAAAATTAAACTTACCTTATTGTATAACAATGGATATAAATGTTTAAATAAATAAAAAGTAAGCTCAATGCATGTTACACACTTACACCCTTTAATAACAAATGGCAGCAAAGATAAAATCGATCTAGCATGAGCCAAATGAGTCATTGAATAAAAAAAAATTACTTTCGTCGCCAAATCATTCAATTAGTTGAGTTGCAGTTACGATTCTGCTGACAAAAGTAGACGAAATTTTTCTATTGGCACATTTTCAACGAGTAAAAAACAAGACATGGTCGAAAAAAAATTTAACCAACTAAGAACAACCGTTTGTTAAACCGTACATTTGTATAATAATATAATTTAAATTTCAAGATAGGTTTTAAATTGTTAAACTATTATAATCATTGTTGTAACATGTAAACGTAAATAAAATATTCTATAATATAAATAACTAACTGAAAGAAGGGGTTTGGTACATTTCAATTCAAATTTGTAAGATTTTACATTTTACATTTTTTACACTCAAAAAATACTATGTTTTTTTAAAATTTTTTCTAGCTTCCTCTCCTTATAAATTGAAAACAAAAAATCAAATTAGCAAATTCTTTGTCTCAACTTGGAACTCATATTATTTTATTTGTAATAAAATGTTTGTATAAATAGTATTTTTTATAACAAATGTACATTAATTAAACATAAAAATATAATAACACTGCCTATACATATTGTATATTTCATGATTTATTGTTTGATAAATATGTTAATAATAATATGGTACTATATAATATATTGCCATTTATTTGTAGTATTATGATAGTTATATATTAATCATTTATTAATATTTAATTACATACCTACTTAGAAATTGTATGATGTTTACACATTATACGTCTTTAATCTACTTAAATACTAACTAAAATTAACAAGTTATAGGTGTCTACTCGTATAAGAAAGCTATAAAGGTAAAAATTTTAAAAAAAGTATTAAATAAATATTATTATTAACAGTTGGCAGTGAGTTTTATAAGTTACACGAATATTAAATATAAATAAATATTATAATAGTTTTAAAATTTTTTCAAAAACCTATTTTCCATTATCAAAGTTAAATAATAATTATTTTAGTAAAATTTAAACTCATAAAATTGTGTTCATTATTTATCCATTTAGGAACTCCGATGTTACACTTTTATGAAGTATAACTAAATTTATGTTTAAGTATATTATATGGAATTTTCAATTTAATCGTAAAATGAATAAAAAAACCTTAGTTTTCTACCAAAAAGTTGATTTATATTTTAAAAAAACAAGTCAAATTCAGGTAATTGAATTTTCCTTATTTCTGGTCTATAGACTATAATTGGTCAATACTAATTTTATTATTAAGAACGTTTAATTTATTATTTATACTAATAAGGAAATAAGTATCTTCTACAATACCTAATTACATTATTTATTTAAATATAATTAAAATTTTTTTTTTAAATTATTTAATGTGATGGAAATCGGGTATAAATAAATAATTATTTTTATAGTCCGATAATAAATATATAACCAGTATATTGTAATGTTACTATCTACATTAGAATATGCATATACCTACCTAAAAATTTAATTTTATATTTGTATTACTTTTGACGTACCATGCATTTTATACTTCCATAGATATCAGATATCAGCTGATATATTTTTACTTGTATCCCTTGCATGCGTATACACTTATTGTGTGGTCTGAACCTACCTAATTACAATGGTATGTTTTATTTGCATAATTTTAGCATACATTATGATTACGTCACATGAATTGTAGCTGATAGCATTTACTCGTTTAAAATCATTAAATTATTTCTACTCACATTTTACTCTTCCTGTGATTTTTATCTAAGCATTTTACCATTACATTAGCAATAACCTAACATATCGCATCCAAACTGCAACTTTGAGGATTTAGGTACCCTACCTTTATAATGGTATAATGTAATTTATTCTAGTTAGAATTTCCCTACACGCGTGTCTATTTCGCAATGAATAACTATATTGGTCCGGAGCTTTAAGATTTTTTAATTTAACAGTAAAGAATAATTCTACTTCACATTTTTTAATGAATTTTTGCAAAGAAGCTTACGTTTATTAAATTCTTTATTTGAAATAGGTATTTAATAAAATTAATAATTTTACTGCTATTAATACCGTATAGAACCGTACGGTGGAGAAGAAATATTATGCTTTATCATGATGGTCATATTCTGTGATGGAAACTTTAGTTTGAGCCATATTATAAGCAATAATCATGTAAGCCCAAGGTATATACAGCATAGATGAATTCCAGAGTCCAATTATTAACTTTTAGTATAAAAAAATATAATTTAGAATTTATCACTTAATTTAAATTATAATTAAACCAGGAATATTATAATTTCCATACAAAAGCTAGATTACAAGTTTATAGATATTCATCATACTGCAAAATGGTTCTTAAAACATAAAATATAATGTAATGTTTATGTGTATATATAATCTATATCTCATGTCTAATATAATATATTGCATTATTTCAAGAGTCTAAACCCGTACAAAAAATATTGAGGGAAATATTCGATTATCTGTATCGTTTTACTATAACATTGTCAGCTATATAATTTAAAAACCAAAACTGTCTATCAGTACGTATATTATATAATATAGTAGTACCCATTACCCTCGATTGTTTAATAACCAAAAGGCGAATCACAAAAACAGAAAAAGGTACTTAGACAATTTACGAATACCCTTCGAATTTTTTTTTTTTTATTATTAAAGAAATAACCCTCGGCAGCTTGGCCATTGAACCCTTCGAATTTCATTTAAATTAAGTTTAACTTTAACCCCAACCGCGTTTTTATAATTGTAATTACCTACATCACTACACAATATAAATTATAATATCATTATAATTGTTTGGTTACAGTTTCCAAAGACACGCCATTGGTTTCGACCACCACCAGACGGCCAATACCCCATGTCGAATGTACACTACGACAGCACACTTGCGGCAATGGGAAATGCGTGCCACTTGCGTGGACATGCGACGGTGATGACGATTGCGGCGACAACACTGACGAGCTGCCCGACATGTGCAAAACAGGTAAATACTGACGTAAAACCATATTGAATTGTTGTTAATCGTAAAGACATTTGACCTGTTTGAGTATTTTTTTTTTGAAAAAGCACAAACGATATTTAAACAATATACAAATTTAATTTCACGGCCCAAAATGCCAAATTATTAAACTTGGAGAAAAGAAACAAAAAATAATAAATACTTCAGACATGCGTATTGTATCCCTATATAATCTATACTTGTTTACGTTTATGACTATACCGCTATAATTGCTTTCTCGTATCCAAAGTGTGTGTACTGCTGTGTTGCACTTAATTTTGATAATTATGCACATTCCACATTAATTTCGTACGTGCAATTTTCTATATTACTTTCTAACGGACAGGGGAAACTGGCCTGCGGGTTATATAACGACCGCCAAAAACGGTTTGCATTGCCTACTGCTACAGCTGTCTTGTGTCGTTGGAAGTCTTAGTTAGCTTGTTACGCACGACTTGTTTACTTCAGTAGTATACATATCTGATATAAGTAGACGGTATGTACTATAATATACTATAGAGTATAGTAATATAGTATTATAGTAGGTATTTACGTTTTAACTTTCAATACGACCACAATAAATTATTGTAACAGCTGAAAATGTTATTCGAAAATTTGCATTATTATATTATTACATAGCTTACCATTTACCGATTGAAAAACGACTATCATCCTATGGGCACACGCGACTCGTGGATAGGTCAACATCAAAATCAACCATCGTTATAAAAAATTATCGAATGAATAATAATAATAATCGAAGTTATACGTCTCTTACCCATAAACAATACACGTCCAACGAAAATCCTGATTCGGTTGAAAGTTTCGTCTCTAAACTTCGTGTAAACCGATCAATACCATACCTAGGTATAGATCGATTGCGGGAGTCTGGACAATGCGCCGTGTATGTACTTACGGAATTTCGGTATTCGCACCAACTAAGTACATAATATTTCGTAATTTTCTTGATGCTCCGGTTACCGACGTGCGGCGATAACCATAGTAATAATAATATTATATTATGTACCTTATATACCTGCAGCAGTTAAACCTATGATGATGATGATGATGATGATACGACGTACCCGACCGATTACCGTTTTGCGAGCGCCGCCGCGGGCAGGTGTGTTTTATTATCATTGTTTATTGTTATTATTATTATTATTATTATTAGTTATTATAATACGGACCTATTATAATATACTATTATGTTATAAAATTATATTGTACGTCAACAATGCGGCGCGGCGGCGACGGCGAACGACGACCCAAAACCGGCGACGATGACGGCGGCGCTACGCACGTGATCGCTGATTGGTCAGCAATGGGTCATGTGATATGGTGTGATGTTGAATCGGCCGCGCGTATGTGTGAGTGTATGACGACGACTACAACGATTTAGTTTGTGCGTACGTATACAAAACTCGCGGCGGTCGCGGCGACGGCTGCGAGAAGACACATATTAATTTACACACATACCAGCCCTGTATCATTTTATTATCAATATAATTAATATTATAATAAAATATTAGATTTTTACCGTACCTGCCGCGCACGTGTCTGACGAAAACGACATTTTTCTTATTTTATAACCCATAATATTATCATTCGGTGTACAGAGCGCAGCCAGCGTTGTGCGATGTATTATCGTCATATATTATTACAATATTGAATTACTGTTGTTTTAATTATTGTTTCTTGGCGAGACTAGGCGGTATGTCTCCACTGCTTCATAGTCGCCCTGCTATGTCCCGGCTTCGAGAACATTTGGAAAATTGGAACACCTACTTATAAGAAACAAATGTATAGGTGTTTATTCAATCACTCTGTATGCACATGCCATATTATGCCGTCCCTACGGTTTATAATACAATAATAATATTAATAATTATTATAATAATATTATTGTAACATGCATTATCATCATATGTTGAGCTCTAGCCGCCGCTGTGACTACTAAATCCTATATTATAATATTATAAATTATAATCTGATGGAGGTCGCGTCGCATCATCGTCCCATCGGAACCGCTACGGCCAGGACCGCCGAAATGCCCGAAACCTTTAAAACAATATAATCGATAATCGATATAAATTATATAATAATAATATATCTATATAATTATATCGATAACGAACATCGGTGAGATTTGTTATGGTTCTTTTCTTCCGCTTATATATACAATAAGTATAATAACAGACTTATATATACAATAAGTAGGTAATACTGGTAATAGTGGTATGAGATTTAGTTCGTAGTACCCAAGACGAACTTCCGTGTCGGAGGGTAAGGTACACCTTCACCTTCACGTAAATTATATTATTATTTATCAAGTTATTTGGTTTGGTTTTTGTGTATTCTATACTGCAGATAAGGCTTACCAGCAATCACCCAACCGATATAACAGTTGGTAGGTACCTATATATTATAATAATAAGTATATCTATACATAAATATTATAATAAATAAGTACCTACATGTTTTTAGACAAATCTTATCGTCCTCCAAAATTTTAAACAAGAAATATAAGTTACTCGTCCAGTAAAATATTATGTAGGTATAGCAATATTATAATATAAAATGTTATTAAAGCAGTTTTGAAAATAATAAAATTGATTTTAAATTTAACAGTCTCATTGTAAAAAAGCCGGTAGTAAACGACCTCGGATTTCAAGCTAAGCAAATCAATTTTTCCCTATAACATGTTTTGAAAAAAAAAACGTGGTAGTTAAAGGTAATAAGAAACAATTTTTAATTTAAAAAAATAATGTATGTACAATATTGATATACATATTTAAATCAACATATTTTAGTCATATTTTTCATTTTGTTGTGTTTTTTATTACATTTTATGCAACATTTTTACATTTTTATTTTCATTTTATTCACATAGTTTTGTAAATTCTTTGAAAAATGTGCAATTTGGATCTTGACGATACGGAAGTACCTATAGATATATCTACTTATAAAAATAACAAACGTGTTAGTCGTTAAATAATTATAATGTTTTATAGATGTCATTAGAAATTTAAAAACGTAATTATCACAATATGATTATCTATCTCATCGTTAACGGCAAAAAAAAATTCATTCCGAAAAATCTAACATTTTTCTGAATATTTATCATATTGCCATCTCTCATCCCCCCCACACCATTTTTTTTATACGTCAAGTCTCAAATTATGTGTTACCATCTATCTATAATAATAGTATCTATTGACCACTCGATCGATATTTTATAATGCATATTATCAAATAATAATATATTATTATTGTCATCGGTAGGTATACCAGTCCAACCAAGGTTACTTACTTAAACGAGTGTACAATATTATGTAAGACACGAATATTTTAGATAACGTTACTGAAAAAAATCGTGTATTGTCTCTTATATAGGTACATTTTTTTTTTGTACTTGTGATGACACGATTGACCGAAGTTCATATGTAGATAATAATATGAATAATGACTTACAATACTTATATAATGAAAATAACTGACGGGGATAAGAATAAAAACTCGTCCATTCACGATTCACCATTCACTCATTTTTGTACGCATTATCTTCAAGAAATCAAATAATGTGAAAAGGTGTGGGTTTAATGAGGCATTCCATCTATAACGAGAAGATCTGATGCTTCTAGTTTTCCTCTAATGAATAATTAAATCCTCTGTAGTACGGACCCACGTACGTGTGAAATTGTTTGGCTATTATAACGACGTGTTAATCCGTGTGTCTAATTGTTTAAACACCCTTCAGTTTCTATTTATGTCGTAGGCATCTGTCTCGTTTTGACATTTTGAAAACGATCATGCGATAATAATATTGCAATAGTACCTATACGATGAAATCCAAGTTTTCTGCAAACCTACAAATAGAATACACCTATAAACTACAATTAAAATATTAAAAACATATCACTCTAATTATAGTTCTTAAATCATAATATACATGTATCTTTAATCGGATACGTATACAAGCGTTCACGTATAATATTATGTACAAATAATTATGGTAACAATAATTCAATATTATATAAATTATTATATCAAAGTAACATAATATTATAAATATTTTAGTCATAAAGATTTGTTTTGAAATGTATACTGTACGGCATAGAGTTCCTAACACTGAATAACCACAGAAGACTAAATTATTCTCAAAATGAAGTATAAGTATATTAGTAGAGCATATTTTTTTATTCAAATAGTGAACATCACAATATTAAGTTTTCTGGAATTTAATTTATGCGGATTTATATTCTTTTATATTTTTTAATTTTTCTTACATTTACTGATCTACTTTCTTGAAAATACTTCATTAAAGCAAGCAACTGTAATACTCTTAAATATTACTTTTTATTTTTTCATTAGTTTATTCTTAAATAACTACTAATTTATTTATTAGTTTGTTCTTTAAATATCACTAATTATTTTGTCTTATAATATGACCATAAAATCAAATAACATAATTTGATGAAAATCCAAATGTTTAATGTTTAACACCTGCCTTTATGATAATATAATATTATTGTTTATTTTATAATATAATTTTTTTATTATATTAATGTAGGATTACAAAGTTCTAACATATACACAGACATTAAAAATCCTTTGAATTCTAAATTTGAATATCTAATAACAACTTTATTACAATGTATAAAAAGTTTTTTTTTTATTTAAATTAATATTTATGTACCTAGTTTCGAATGAACATATAATATACTTTTTGTCATATATTAGCATATTATGTTTATAATTCCTTTGATGGTTTTGACTTATTTGACTGGTCGTTGACACGTACTTTATAAAATTGAGAGATTTGCATTTTGTATGACATTTTTTAGTTTTATCCAAAATAAAAATCGCAGTGCTAAAAATGTATTTGTAAGTTGTATGTGCAAGACTGTTTTTGAATACCTATATGGTAAAAGTTACGTTTTGAATTATTAGTTTTTCTAGAAAAGTTTAGAAGAAGTCATCTGTATATAATATATATATATATATGAATATATGACGCACATTCTATATAATATATTGTCTTAAAACGTTTTGTTTTTATACCTTTTATAACGTAAGGATCTCGCGTACACGTATATGTTTACGGTAGTATCCTATTCGAAATTTGAATATTCTTGTATCGACTCGGCACGGACGTTTACCCAGCGCGGCACTTAAATGGCTACGATTTAAAAATATTCCGAGCCCCCATTGATCGGTGATATTGGCGTCCGTTCAAAAGGGTCGGCGAGCCATTGGCTTATTTTATATACCTTGTAGTTGTATAAAGGCCCCTTGAAGTAACTCGCCGAAAGAAGTACCCCTCGATTCACAAAGATTATATAATAGTTTGTAATTGTGTATAACCTAGGTCAATACGACAACACTTTACGTTGAATAAAAATTATATGTATTATAAATGTAGGTACTTTATTTCTGCCAGTTGTATAAAAAACAACAATTTATTTTTTGTTTTGTTTTGTTTCTCACCAGTCCCGCTTCTTAGAACAATTAAACCACAATTTATGACTTTTTTGGTACCTATTGTTAGGAGGGTATACGTATATATATGTGTTTTTTTTAGTACCTATACATAAAAAAGAGACCGATTTATATCTTCAGGGAGGTTAAAAAAAAAAGTAAAAAGGAATAAAGAAATGTTTATACAACCGCATATATTTCATGTCTAATCCCACGTTGGGCAGCCGATAAACGTATTCATTCTTTTTACTGTATGCAGACAGTTTTTATCTGTTTTGTCGAGGCTTTGCTATATATTTCACTGACGCAATCTCGATAAGTACAAATAAACAAGGTGATTTTTGAACGAAACATTCACGGATCTTATGGTAATTTTATGCCTTTATCTTTTAGCGCCTATAATAAACGTGGATAAGTAAAGTCGATAAAATATAATTAATATCTTGTCAAATATTTGATGTCTCGCGTGTGTTTTTATTGTAATTTATAGATGACCAGTACCTATATGTACATTTTCAAACTATTTTCCATTAAATAATATATATTATATAATATGTTTATGATCGTAAATATATATAGGTACCTACGTCCTACATCAATATGTACATTGTTTTAATAAATATAGTCATACATTTATATTATAATATACATTTAATTAATATAGGTAAGTATAGAAATATATATAACCAATCTGCAGGTTTGAAATCAATAAGTAACGAATATATTTTTGTTAAAAAATGTAATACTCTTAAACAAAAATAAAGTAGGTATGTTTCTGTTGAAAAAAATACAATTACAGACGATACGTCATAATCTATTGTGACGTAAGTCGTTACTCTTTTAATCATCATCCATTTTATATTAATTCAACAGTATCGAGTTATTGTTGTTTGGTTATAATTTTAGACGCTTGTTTCCGACGTTTATCAAAATATATAATATATTATGCACAGTTAAAACTCTTAATGAAACCTTTATTGACGGACATTTGTTCGGCCCTGTAAAATATAATAGTATTATATACGCGTCATGTATCATGATTCCAATATATCGGGGACATCATGTTGTTCATGTGCTTTTCAACAAATCAGTGTGTTTAAACTGTTTTGGGATAAAAAATATTCGTTCAATAGATAGTTGTAGATAGGTACCTACACAATAAAGTATTTAACTCTATACGTCACATAGATTTTGATTAAAATTGTATTACCTGTAAGTAAAATTATAACTGTAACACAAATCACAAAATCAACAATATGAACTGAAGTTATAGGTACCGCGGGTATTTTAAAATACGAAATTAATAAATTATCGAATTTAAAACATTTTTCTAAGCAAAGTTGAATTCATCTTAATTCCGTAAAATTGTCACTGTTTATTGTTGGAATTAGAAATTTCCCCCAAAAAACTCATAAAAAATATTAAACCAATAGGTATTTGTTCTCCTCCGAATCTAAAAGGTTAGACTATATCAAAATATAAATCGACACGTAAATCCTATAGTCATAGTGTGATACATATTATGTTATCACTCAGTAATTATGCTACTGTAGTTCAAGGATGTATACCTGAGTGATCGACGGCGGTCAATAATATATACAATTGACAAATTATTTGAATTGAAATTACTGCTTAATTGAAATCTGCTCAACAGGTCAACCATAACAAACGACAGTAATTTAGCGTTATCGTACATAGCTAAACATATTAAACAAAAAATTACACCAATTTAGTGAGGCATAATAGCTGCTATAATATAGCATATATAGGCGCTTGGTTTACCCAAAAAAGTTACCAATTTATAAATGGGTGTTGATACTGCGAGTGGTTACCTTCGGCTTTTTTCTCAATTTCCTAGAAGACAACGTAAAGGTAATAATCATTTAAAAAAAAAAATAATAATAATTTGTGTTCTATTCCAACTCACGGATCGTTTGATGTATAGAGACTGCGTACAACTTTTTCGGTTTATTTCATTACCCTCGAAAATGTGTTACAATATAAATCGGATTTCGAACGAAGCGAAAGACAACAATTATAACATCAAAACGATTTAATAGACGAATAAAAGTTGTTTTAAAGTTAAAAGGGTATATAATTATTATGTTATTTTGCTGAAAAACATATTATATCATGCACTTTGTAGTAAATTGTCACGCAATTCATTCTGACATTATGTTATAGTTGCTTATCAAAATATGAGCATATCTGGTTATTATCGTGCTACCTGTTTTAATTTAACCTTTGTACTACCCAGCGACTATAATATATTATATTGTACCGTGGTATCCAATACCCCATCGTTGGATCCCTTAATGGGCCACCGGACTACGGTGTATAATAAATGAAAACTTTGGGATTTATTTAAAAAATATAGGTACCTACCTCCATTTTTATCTATACAATGAAAAATATCATCGAAAAAGTAATAAAAGCAATGAGAATGCAAATCTGGATAATATAATATATGTATACTGTGTAGGTATGTGATACCTACTTGTTATTTTTTATCAACTATAAACGGTGCAGTTGGCGAACCAGATATTTGACATAAAAAATGTATATTTTCAAAGTTTTTTTTAGCCATCAACTTTTCAATAAAAAATAATTCCCGATTATCAAACATTATTTTAAATGAATCATTTTATTAGTTTTTTACTTGTTTATAAAAAAAAAAAACACTCCATCGAATTGAGTAATACTACTATTTAAAATCAAAAAAATTGTGTATTTTTTGTTTTCCATTAACAAAATGTTGATACAAAAAATATTGTACAGTTTTATCCATTTTATAAATATTTTATTATTATTATTTTTGAATGATATAATAATATACTGCATATTATAATATGTTACGACTTAGTGTATCGAAAATTAACACAACACAAACATTTTTGAAATAAAAATATTATTTCATTACGACTATACAATTTAAGTTGTATGACATATCGTAGCTGCAGACATTACCGATGTTAGGCTGTGTTTTATGCGGTTGGACAAATTATTTCCGGAGTTTCCAGGGTTACGTGTTCATTATGGCTGTCAAGGAGTGTATATTTGGAAGCATATTGTACTGATATACGGTGCTGTTTGGGTCTCGTAATGGTTTATAACCAACGAAGCCACCTCATAGGACCTGCGCACCAGTACCTATATAATATATACCGGTAAACGCACAACGCATTATGGAGGTGTTAAACCACTACCTGGTAACGGGCAATAAACCCCCAAAAGTCCCCAACACTCGTACCGGAATCTTGGCTTTGTACTTGAGAGCATGATGTACACTTAAAACTTTATTTCCCATCGAATCAAATCTTAACGGGTTTTCGTGCAAGCACTGCACAATATTGGTAGTACCACAGTCGCCGTCACACGCGCTCCTCACAAGATTATACCTATATAGGTAATCTATACCTGTGCAACTCGCTTTGTAACAAACGGTATGAAACGCACGAAAAGCTTTCTAATTCTCAACGCGTTCAGTAAAATATTTTTGCTTAGGATTAAAATGTGTATTATAAGTAGGTAGGAACCTATGATAATATGCCATAATATTATGGTAACTGTGCATCAGTATTATAATATGCTTCCGGGCCCGTAATCGGATTTCCTGCTCTTATTTTTTCTCCGAAATCGTTCACGTATTATAATATTATGGCACACGTGTGATGCTGCAGTTATCTACATAAAACATCAATCGATAGATATTACTACATAAGGTAGGTATGTGAACCGCGTTGAACTTTGTTAAAAATAATTTCATTACTAATATCATCATATCAGAGTGCCATGGCGTATCCTTATTGGTTATTTCATTCGTTTTGTTTTTATTATTAAACATTGAATGCCGATTGTGTGTTAGTGTATAGTGTTGTTATCTGCTGCTGCTTCAGACTTTAGTTCGTATAATATGTTATTTACATTTTGGTGTTTCACTAATTAACTCCTACACAGCATCATTAACTTTCATAATAAACGTCGAAATCAGTTTAGGTTTTTTTTCCGATACACTTTAACCCAATTTCACCGTACATAATTCTCGATGCGTGATGTTTATTCATTTTATTACTAGTATTTAGCAATCTCTGTTACGATTATTATTACCATCGGCCCCGAGTGTATTATAATAATAATAATTATGTGTTGTTTTCTATCTATTATTACAATGATCAATTAGGAATATCATGTATTTTTTTGAACTCGCACATGACGTGTCCATTAACTCGTGGCAATCAATCGGATATAATATATTTTAATAAAACAAATAACAATATTATTATGTATATATCAATGTAATTTGGCTCGCTGAATATTTATAATTAGTAAATTTGCCCTTGGAAGTCGTAATACCGTGAAGACGTACATCTTCAATACAAATTCCCATTAGACTATTAATAAAAATAAAAAAACAGTAAGCGTTCGTTTATAATTTTGTACTCAAGAAATGAAAACATTTTTTTGGTATTTAGAAATATAACTTTAAGCGTATTTTTTAAAAATGCAGACGTCGATGTATCGGATATCGATAATAATATATAATATAGGTACTTTAATTATTATATTATATCGATGGTTACTTTTGGCATTCGCTTATATTATATTAATATAAATATCATTGTAGATATCATAATATCCCAATTTATTGATCTTTGAAATCATAACATCGTATGAATCAACACAAAAATATCACTCGAAAAATTAAATTCATACACAATATTATAAACTTTAATTACCGACGTCATTATAGATTAGGTCCGTCTCAATTATTATTAAATTCAAATGCATAATAATATTATTGTAAAATTAATGCTTAACCTACGTGCATATATATATATATATATATATATATATATATATATGCGTCATTAATGTACCAAAATTAACCATATTTAAATTGACTATATCGAAAAATGTTGCGAGACTGCAATATAACATAATATGATGACGTACTCGTACACAGTACACTTTTCTTTACTACAATAAAAATCGAAAATAAATAATCCAACGATTTTCGCACAAATATTTGATAAAATATATCCAACATTTAATATTCTACAGCTTTTTAATTGTGATAATATTGTAATCTTAAACTTTTCTTTTTGTCCGGCATGATTATATCGGTATATCTAGCATGTGACGACTGCAGTTGCATTATACGCGTCAATGATAATATTATTAGTATTATACATATTTGTATATATCTCTTTCTATATAGAAATATATATATATATCGTCTAGCCGATAACGCGAACCAGATCGATCGTTTTATTCTCTGTCCTGCGGTTAGGCACGCGGTAACGTCGTAAAGCTACCTATATAGGTATAACATGCGACAAACATATACACTGTCGAAGCGATTATTCATACCATTTCCGCACAAATCGTTTTCCAACAATAATATCTGACGATATTCGCGATCGTGACAAATATTATTCTGCAGGCGTATCTGTGCCGCGAAAGCGTCCTGCCATTATTCACGTTGCGCCTGCGACTGTAAAACGGATCGGAAAACTTAACGCGTACGAAATAAAATATTATTATGATACGCACAATATTTCACGCACTTGGGATATTATTTTATTACCGTTATATATTGGGCGCAGACACCGCGCCATCTTATGTACGGGTGTGCATGAGTGATCGCCTATACCACAGCCGGAGTAGGAAATGCTCGTTGAATACTTAACGCGAACGACCGCACGCGAATTGTATTATAGTACCTATATTATACGTAGTATGATAAATGATAATAATACTATATAATATATTTATGTATATTGTATAAAAAGAAAGACGCAGTGGCATACGGTCTGATGCGGAGATTTTTGTATAATTTTTTCGTCCGCTCGTGGATTTTACAGCAATTTTCCACGAACTCCGTCTCATGAGTTTCTAACGATTTTTCACTGCGTTTTAATTCACAACACGTGCGTTAGGCTTCGGCGGTGGTGGCGGTGGCGGTAAAACGGGAATCGCGCGCGTGATGTATAATATTATTACAATTAAAACCTAAATGAAAAACGGCGAGGGCGCGCTGTACCATAAATTGCGGGGGGGGGGGGGGGGTGGTTCGGACAAGACGAGCTGGAGTATTTCGCGGCATAAAAACCGGAGAGGTGAAAAACGCGCGTAGGTATATAATAATAATAATGCATACCGTAATATGATCACGCGCGCAGTATAATCAAATTACGGTGCAAACATTTTCATTTGATTAGACTATTGTGTGTACTTTCAATTTCCCGGGGCCCGCGTGCGCACACGGCGGTAATTATAAGTATCATGGGCCCCGCGATAATAATATATTATGTTTTGTGCACACACGGCGGTCTGTGCGGCCGACGAAATCTCGAAATAACATAATATACCAAGTACGTGCAGCAGCGCAGTACAGGTACCATATACCACCGACCGCGTGTACGGTATACGCCGTACCTACAACTGTATTTTAATAATAATAATGCTTGTGATAAAATAATATAATAATGCGTAGGTTATATTATACGGTTTAATATTATGAAAAAGGTCACGGGGGTTTTCAGCAACGCGCGTCTTATAATATTATACGCGTATTATTATCGCGATGACGTGTGCGTGCGGACAGCGTTCCACTCCGCGACCGTATTCTTTGAACCACTCGTCGTCCCTAGTGTGCACGTATCGTCGTGCAAAGGAGGAATATAAGTCTACCTGTGATAACATAATATTGAAACGAGTGTGTGGACGTGTGGTATACTGTACACGTTGGTCATTGGAGGACGACTGAAGTCCCTCGGTCGCCGTCCATTTTATACAATATTTTATGGTAATTTTCCGTTTTCGTTCGTTGTTTGAATACGATAATATTATTTTGAAACGCCGCGAGTTATCCTCGAACGACGAAATCGTTCGTGATTTAAAATAGTACTGTGCAATTATTACGAGTGTAGTATTATTATTTTATTATATAATATTATTTATTGTAATATCGTTCTACGACAATAACTTTAATAATAATATTTAGGTTGTCTTTTCTGCAGGGCGTATCCGCTTCCTCCACGCGTTCGTCATCATAAGGATAGGTGCCCTCTATATTATAACTATGCCCGAAACGGAAATTATAATAATTATAAATTCATCGGCATCAAGAATATTTACGCACAAAATATTGTATTATGAATTATTAACATACGCGTATGTTTTAGATTCTGAGCGGAGCCATGAATGTATTGATTTTACAATCTTGTGTGCGGGGTTTTTTTTTGTGTCTGCAGGAGACACTTTTTCTAGTAGAAAAAATGCTTCGATTACTAACGCATTGGGGGTGGCTTTCGGTAGTAAATTTGTTGGTACTTTGGAGGGTTAAAAGTGAAAATTCCCAGTATATTTCAAAATAAGAAGTAAAAAATAAAAACTTTAAACGAAAATATTTATGCAAAATCCATTTTTTTTTTTTTTTTTGATAAACTCAAAAACGAACAACCGTTGGCGATGGATACTTAAAATGTTCACCAAATATATTTTATAGTATTAACATTTTCTATGAATGAGAGATTTTTCAAAATATTTTAACTTTTTATGAGCTATTATTATAGATTTTTTACATTTTCAATTTGATTAGTATTTTTTAATTTCAATAAAAAAAATTTCGTTCAGTCAAACAGCTTGAAAACTTAATACAAGATTTCTCATAAGTTCTTCATATAACAATATTAAACAATATCGAAAATACTTAGGTACCTCCTATTATAGTCACAATATTTTTTGCAATAAGCGTTTAAAAGATAGAATTATGACGAAATTATATATAATAGTTTTATTATACAAAATATAATGCATGTCTGAAGTTACGATTTATATTGGTATAGTTTAAAATAGCCGTAATCGACTTATCAACGGATGATTATAATGTGCCCGTTTATCAATTCGATGACAAAACTAGGCTCGCAATTTATACATAATTATTATTATAAATATTATATTATGCAATTATTGTAAATCGAAAATCCTTGCAGAATATTTTACATTTACGATCAATTAAAACAACATTATAATAATATTATTATTGTTATTGCTGTTATTAACGTTTATAGATTGCATTTTATAATAATTGGTGTTTTAAATAAATAAATAATACATTATAATATATGTATATATATATTATTTCTATTGTACAATGTACCTATTATAGCTCTATATGCAGTCTATTACCTATAAATGTATTATTATTATATGAATACGTGGTGTATATATTATACCTACACAACTTTGGCATTTTAAATTGTAATACAAGTGTAAGTACAAACATAATTACCATGAAAAAATGTAATCCTGTGATTTACCCATTCTACATGTCAGGTTTTTCACATACCCGTGCAGAAATATAAATAAGTACTGTACATAGAATGAGCATGAAATTAAATTCAAAAATAAATATAAAAATGTAATATGTGATGTAGGTACCTACTATAGTCATATACTAACATCATGTTGTCCATTCATCCGTGAACATTTTCCACTAACATTAATATATATATATAACACAGTTGGTACTCGAATGTATTTGTAATTAAAAATAAAATTCCACTTGTATGTAAATATTGATTACAGTTTTAAAACAAATAAAATAGAAATCGTTTGTATTTAAATCAGCAACAAACTTAATGTATTATACCTTATCCTTATTAAAATGCCATTCATTATTAGAGTAGGTAGGTATGATCTATAAAAGCATAAACTAGTATATAAACGATTTCGTATTGTAAAATTTAATTTAATTTAAATTGTATTGCAAAAATAGTTTATATTATTGTTAAAAACAATTAAATAAGCAAATAAAAAAAAACTATGTTAATGGTATTAACTTTGTGTCTTTAGTACTTTACTACATCTAATTTTCAATAATACTTTCATACGTGCCTCTGAGTACAGAAACAATAGCTAAAATCGTAAAAAACGCAAATCGCGAGTACAAATATTTACTTCTATGTTTTCGTAACGAGTTTCGCAAGACAATTAATTAAAGTAAGGATTGAACTTTTTTAGATTCGATCAATATTAAAGTATCCACTGCAGTAACCATATGTAATGGAAAATAAATGTCCTAAGCATTTACATTGCCATCGGTTTTGTTTAGTTAACGTTCATTCACTGGATTTAATAACATATTGTTATAAAGGTCAGATGAGTAAGTTTATACGTACGTGCCATATTAATAGGTATATATATTATTATAAATTCTTAGTAAAAAAGAAATTTTATCTTTACGTCATCAATTTACAACTGTTGGCGAAGTACATTATTTTATGGTAAACGTCGTTAAGTTTTAAAAACAAAACCCTGCAGTGCGTTAGTATTAAATTTTTTTTTATACAAGTATAATACTTATATATTATTATTATTATTATCGTTATTATACTTACACTCCTATAGTCCTGTTATACCCCTACGGTGAAAAATTTACTCGAGATTTATTCCTCGAAATATAAAAACACGTGGCGAGTTTATCTTTTTATAGCTCATATTCAGGCCAGTGTGTACATATAGGTGGAGTTCGGGCGGCAGACCTTTGTCATTTTAACCGTCGGACCACCTATATTACCACATTTCGGGGATAAATACATTTAGCTTCTATACAGAGTGCGTACGGAGCGCGGCGGCGGTCGGGAAAATTCCCAGGGAAAGAGGTAAAAAAAAAGATAAGAAAGGTTTCAAACTCTTCATCGTTGCTCATAAGTCATAACTTTTCATTTATCTTTTGTGCGCTCTTGTACTCGGTAGTTTTTGAGCTTTTATTACATATAGCTATGCCAACGTCGAAATATGTTTTTTTTTGTTATATTATATTTTAATATAACGTTGTTGTTCATTTGCATTGCAAAAATATCTAAATACACAATGACCTTCCGGAATCAGCCGATAACCATTGGTGTAAAACTGTTAAATATTATAGTTTCTTTACATATAATAATATATATTATGTACACTGTGCATTTAGTAACGCACGTAGGCGCCATAATCCATGCCGACCATTAATTAAATATATTAAAAAACTATTACTTCAAAGATTCGTTTAAAATGTGTATATCATAATATTAAATTATGGGGTGCCCTCGATAGGCGGCTTCCCCTTCCGGTCAATAAACTCTCATCAAATGTACTCATTGTATAACTTGTAAATAAAGATTGTAAATAATATACCTAGGTACTTAATAATTTGTTCAATAAAAAAAAATATTATATATAATACTATATAGTTAGGTATACCAATGTTCGGAAACACGCTGCACTATTCGCAGTACTTACATATTTAAAAATGTATCAGTTTATAATTATTGTTTTTTTTTTAATAATTTTATGATAAAATACAAAACACGTAGGTAAAGACTGCCGTTTCCACGAAAGCCACATGCCTTCCTTATTTATAGCAACACTGTTATATTATATTATATACCTATACATAATAATAATATTAATTATTATTTTTTTAAATTTTAATTCTAAATGTTACATGACGAATATAATTAATATAATAGAATTTATTGTGCCATGACTCATGTTGCATCATACTATATATGCGTACTTGCCGCCGTATAAATTTAGTTCATATTATAGTTTTTATCGGCTGCAGATTTACCGTTTTCAAAATCAAAAATCTACCTATATATATTTTTATTGTGGATTTTTTTTATTTTATTCTTCTTCCCTTTACGACGGGTCTTTGTTTATGTAAACGACATAAAGTTTGTAAAAAACTTAGAACGAATCGGTCTCGGGAGTAGTATACACAGTAATACTGGATGAATAAGTACAAGTGATCCATCAACATTTTTCCGAGGGTAAAAAAGTAGAAGCTCTACAAAATAAATAAGGGGCCATCAGCCGGGTGGTCCCGAAGTCGTAAAAGGGGACATCACCGGCGCCATTTACTAAAGGAATAAGTGTTTCTTAATTTTATTTTAAACTCGATCTAATTGCTTCTTTTAACATAATTTTGAATGCTATTATTTAGAACTAGAATAAGTTGCGGTTCCATTACACAAGTATAAATGCGTTTGTAGAGTAATAATTTGAACTATTATTACATTTTAAAAATGTTATAAAACTATAAAAGTAGTGTATATACACGTCTTTGGATGTTTATGTAAATAATATAATACTCATCTAATTTTCACGTATATTTATTATATTGCGATTACGTCGAAAAAAGCAAATAATTTAAAATATAAATCTTTAAGAGGTAATTTAGTTCTTTGAGAATTATATTATAGGTATACCTACATATTATATAATATAATATTCTTTAACTAAATGATATAATATAATTTTAAAAATACCTACGTGATTATATTATACGATTTATATTGTTCTAAATTAATTTCAAAACTTTTTCACAAGAGTTATTTATAATTACATATTGAAGTATAAGTATAATATATCGATAATGAGTACCTAGATACATATTATTATATGCATAAAGGTAATTATTGTACAGACAATTATGTTTATTTACTATATCTTATGAATAGGTCACTGCATAATATTTTTTATTTTTAATCATATTGAGACATTATCCCGCTATGAATATAATGATTCATAGTATTAAAATACATTATTATTATATTATAGTCTAATTTATTTTTAAGGTCAAAATAGGGATATAGACATCGCGTATAATGTATTTCTGCTACCGTCGTACAATAATATTATTTATTGGTTATTAGGTACATATTTTTTGATAATAATACACCATCGATTCGATTTTATCATAATAACATTAGGTATAGATGGTATATTAAAGGCATTGACCTTTTTTTATGGGTTTTTAATTTTCTGATCAATTTAAAAAAAAGCAAATGGCGTTTTCGAACAAAGCTCGTATACGCGCGCCTGCAGCAGTATAATATATAATAACGCGAAATAATGGCTTCATTGAACTTCGGCGAAATGTTGTTCTTTCAAAGGATCTAAAAAAAATATGTATAAGTACAAAATATAAAAAAAAAAATCATCTTAAAAATTGAAATCCGATCGGTGACAACTATACAACTGATGAGCTGCAATGTCAGGTACACACTAACTCGGTGCAAGAAGGTATCACTCCGCTGCTGCCGCATATATATTATATATATATGATATATAACGTCCATACCATTCGCGTTATACCGCGTTATACCGCGGTTGTCACAAACGCCACTTTGGGCTTATATCCAACTCGACATTACCCTTGCAAGAAGTATAATAATAATATGTACGGTCGCATTAATAATATTATTATAATAATAACTTTATGCCACCACCATGGGATCGGCCATTAAGAAAGTCCATTGTGCGGCCGTAAACGAAACGGCGAGCAGCGGCGTCGCTTATGTATATTTGACACGCTCGCGCGGGTCGCAGTGGCGTCAGTGGCTGTGGACTGTTGCGGTGACGGCGGCGAAAAGGGTTTTTGTCGTCATTAAGTTGTCCGTCCGTCCGTCCGTCCGTCAAACACGTTATTATAAAGTCCCGACGGCGCCGGGCACAGCTTTACTAATTACTACAATCTGCCGGGACTAGCTGCTGCTCCAGTGTTCTTTGATTAAGATTAATTATTTTTAAATAACGCCGAGAGATCCTCTGTGGTGTGGTGGGCGACGCTCTACTGCCACCAGACATATTATTTTAAATGCAGCAACGATTCCAGAGTGAATAATATATCATAATAATATTATGTAGTCCACGATATGATACACATAATATTATACCATATTATAATATTATCATTATATACGTAAAATATTCGTATATTTGGCGGTGTAATACGGTCCAAAAGTGTTCGTCCTCTTGTCCTCGGCCGTCGCTGTGTGATAATAATACGTACGACTTCAGATAGGTACACGAACATCCAATAAAACGGCGTAATTACACGCTTCACATGTTCTATAGCGCACACATCGCATTAAAATAATATCATTTTATCGTCAAATATAACGATTATTATTACTATTTAATAGTAATATATTAGGTATATATATACTATATACTTTTAGAATTTAAGATTTTTTGATTAAGACTTAATATTTTTTTGTTATTTGTTGTAGTTCAAAAATTTAAATCGTAGATTCTTTAAAGTTTAAACATTCCAATATTACTTAAATTATAATTTAGACTAATTTTTAGCTATTTATACCACGAACCTATTCACAACGTTCTATTATTCAACCTATGCGTCGATATTATTAACAGTAATATTATAATAATCATAAACTGTTTTATAATATACATATATAATGCGATGTTTTTGGCAAAAATTATTGCCATTAGTGAACAGTTTCCTCCGCGAATTATTCATGTGAAACTTTTATTACTTACCATGTACCAAATTTACCTATTGTTTTATATATAACAGATGGTAAATATCTTTATACAAAGAAAGAAATATATAGGTAAATAAATTAGAAAATATCACTTTTTTCAAATTTGAACACATCCATTATTACAGTGGCCCATTTAATAACGATGTATACACTCGAAACCTACGAAACCGTTAACATACACGTCTAAATATCCCGGTTTAATCTCGCGTGAATATTAATCCAAAACTTTAACCACCATTATTAAAGTTGTGATTAGTATTAGTAGTACCTACCTACCTACCTACTAATCATCATAATTTATCTAAACTGATGTGTGTTAATCGTTATTTTAATAATGGTAATGTGTGTTAGGAGGTAACCGTTTTCCCTTTATTCAATTTATTTAATAATATGGATTTTTGGATTGTAGGTATATTTTTTTTGAAACATTTTTTAAAAAAATTAGTTTTACTATATAATATTATATAAATGCATTTTTAAATGGCAATTATTTACATAATATAAAATGTTGTGGCTCAACAACTTATTTAAATAAATCAAAATATTATTCAGTTTAAAAATATGCTAAATAGGTAATAATTGTTTGCATTATTATGATTACATTTTGTCATGGAATATTTGGCTTTAGGGATATTTTGACGTAAAACCAGCCACTGCCCCCGCACATCAACACGTTGCGCGGAAAATGAGTTTCTTTGTTGTGAAGCGCTGTGATATTGTATTATTTAGTAATATATTTCGACGTTACAGTCATTAGAGTAGTCCAACATTTTTATTGACGGGTTTTTCAAAATGTAATTTATTTATTGTTTATTACATATTATTATGATTCAATGCGATGCGCTCACACAATTTATTATACACTTCGTTGTAATTGAATACGTATATAGAGAGAATTAAGTAATAAAACAGAGTATATTATATTACCTGAAATATGATAATAAGTATTGTTATAATAGTATATACGCGTACGTGTGTATCATTCAACTGAAAGTATATACGAGTGGCCGTTTTTCCTTTCGAGAAAATTTTTCCTCGTCTCGCGGGAAAAACAGTACGTATACCGTTTCATACATAAGTTTGAAACCGATGTCCTAAATAAATATTACTACCGTGTAATGAATTCGTATAGTTTTCATTTGAAAAACGTATTTAGTATTTACTATTCACTAGCTAACTATATAGGTAGGTACAATATTATTTCAACCAAACCGAGTAGGTATACAAGACATGTACGAGTATATATTATAGTACTGAATCGCAATTAAAGTAAATCCATAATACATTTTAAACAACTTGGGAATAACATTCACTGCAATTGAAAAACTTTAAATTTAAAATAGTTTAAATACTCTTTTAGAAAAAAGCTTTTCCTGGCGTTGTACCGTTGTACATCAACATCATACAAAAATGTTTAGCCAGCGATGTTAGATCAAATATAATTTCAGTGAAACAGCAAATAATGTACAGCTGCAGGCTTCAACAATGCGTGTATAATATAATATAAACATTTGCGTGGGCAATTCCGTTTTTCAACTATTTTTCTTCCATTTTTATACAAATATACAAAAATGTATAATAATATTTATATATTATATAATATGTACATTATACGTACATAGTTGAGTTAATAATATTATAATATATTTACAAAGTAAAATTTTTTAACATCAATACGAATCCCGTACAGTTGTTATTGTATATGCATATAGGTCAACTGTATAATATGTATATAGTCCTATTACATTATATTGCATATTTACATAATTAAAATAATATAAACAATAATGATTTTGAACGTATCTTTGTTGAATGGACTATTAAAAAAGTACGCTTGTTCGAAGCTGGTTATTATTTACAGAAAGTATTACATTATTATAGCTTGTGTATAGCCCTGCAGTCTATTATTAGCGAATCACCTGTGCGGTACTTTCGAAACTTTAAGTTATGGACTTATGAATGAGACGAATGACGGGGAAATAAAATAAACGAGAATTTACAGTTGGATAAAATATTGTTATCCTCCATCCTTACGGAACTCATTAGTTACTAGTTAGACACTCAAATAATGATAGCTCGTTATGAATATGATTCTCGAACCGTACATTTCTAGATTATAATTATTTCTAATTCCATAATAACGTATACGTTTTATTTTTAACGTCGTGGTCTAAAGAAATTTTTATTCCAATAATTGAAATTTATATATTTTTAAAATACCTATGTAATTATGAATAGTTACCTATAAAATATGTATATATATTAGCACTAAAATTCCTATATAACAAAAACAGAACATTTCACTTTTAGAGTTTAATTTTTTAAGCGATATATAGGTATCTTATCCTTATGAATTATATAATATTAGGTAAATAATATGTATTTAAAATATTAATCTGTATAAGTACCTACCTGAGCTAACCACCACGTATTTTTAATTTATTAAAACTTTAAAGTGTTTTATATGCACGTTTTTCGTTTTTTTTTTTTATTTTGCGAACGCGTTTAAGATAGGTATCGTATTTTGGTATTCCAAGGAACAATTTTTTTCCACAATATAGGTACTATATCATTGTCGTTTACGGGTGTAGTCTCAAGGCGATCTGTAATAAATCGAACGTATATTTTGTATGGATTTACTATTACATACTATATACATTATGTATAAAATATATCATATTTATAACGAAACACGTTTTTATTGCATCGTAATAAAAACCGTTGTCTGCAAACCATAATAACATTCCGATATTGTACATTTGTACTAAGCCCGCCGTGAACTATATAATGATATTGTACATGGGTAAGCTTGCAGCGTGTGAGACACGTGTTAGCTTTTGATTGAGTCCGCACGCAATGTGTGGCGTGTGCCATTTAAAAATCGGCTACATAATAATATAGACACGCGCCGTAAATAATTCATTAATCGAAAAGAAAAATATCGTCTAAAATATATCCTACAGAGAGAGGTATGGGAGCAATTATATGTCTTGTCTTTTAAGTTAACAACGCCAAATAAACGACGACAGTAAAACATATAAGTATCCGATTAATCGATGAATGTGCACAAACTATAACATTTAGGTGCATATTTGAACGATTATAATATATTATATTACAATGTCAATCAGTTCGCTAATTGTTGGACACGGATAATAATATAATATATGATGGTCGATGGAGTTATGATACAACATGAATATTTTATAATATTATTATTATTATTATCAAAAATAAAAAAAAAAGTTTAAAGTTCATTAAGCAACCTTGTCGATCGACATTACGGCCCTAGCCAATACTGCAGACAATATTTATAATAAACATAAAATACCTACTTTATATATTCGTATAATTTCCCCAGTGTAAATCGTACGATAAAAAAAAACCTAAACGATTGAATGCATGTATATATGAAAGGTGAAACTCCGATTGAATTGCAACGTAACCCATTACTTCCCCTTTCATTCGTGATTTTTCGGTTCATTATTCTTTATTTTGTGCGTCTAAAACGATTTGAAAAATTCTGCGCGTTATTCAGTGGGACGGTTCATTTGTTTTGTACGTAGCGATGGTGTATAATATGTTCGGTACGATGAGTTCATAAGTAATTTGATTGATAAATAAATTAGTGAAAAAAACTTAGAGCCATTAGGTTGTAACAAAAATCAAAATACATAATAATATTATTACTATTTTATTATTATGACAGAGCTAAAACTTTTTTCTATTACAAAATTAAATGACATAATTACTAATATTTAATTTATTAACAATATTAAGTAGTAGATAATATATTTGGCCGAATCTGTTAGCTAGATGTCATATCATATACTAACTTGGTTTACACGATGATTGCAAATTGAAATTTAATGGTTTAGAACTTGCATCATCAATATCAAAAATAAAAGAGTACGCAATAAGTTAAAGCTGTATAAAAATGTATATTTAATTACAATCAGCTACAAATAATGTAAAAATTACTATTCTTATTAGGTAATTATAATTTATAATAATAAATCGTTGTAAAATTACATGTTATATTTAAGATATATTTTATGATATACTTTCAAATTTGCAAGCTAACCTAACCTAATATAGGTACATAAGAGCTTAATACTAATATATTTTTCACCGTTTTTATTATGACAAATTAATGCATGACTCCAATAGGTATATATATTAATGCAATGAATTTACTAATAATAATAAATTGCACATTTATATTGTTCGTTGGCTGTTGCTCGTAAGAATATGAGACTGTACAGGAACTTAAAGCAGTCTAATATTATGTAATAAACAATAACCGTTGTTCTTGAAGACTTTCCATAAACAATAAAATACAAATCTATTGATAATGTTTAGGATATTACAATATATATAATAGCCATAAAAATAACAAGCTTAAGGCTCTACTTACTTTTATAATACGCCTCGTCCTATTCCAGCTGTAATATAGAGACCTAATGGCTAATCTATACTAATTTCAGTATCACAGGTAGGCATTATTCGTTCCATTGAATACCAATCATTTTAAGGACACATTGATTTTGATTAGTCTGTTGAACAGTAATATTATCTTCGTTAACCAGATATTGTATTTGTATTATATTTTACATAATTTGCTCGCATTAATATAAACATTCTACTAATCTTAACTACTTATCAAACAAAATCAATATAATATAATCATTCAAGTTTAAAAATATAAGAATTAAAAACATTGCTGTATCATATATTAACTGGGTAAATATTATATTTACTTGAGTATTTAAAATAATGATGTGTTCATTTGAATTTTAAACTATCTAAAGTTTGAAAAAACTGTTCTAATCCGTACCGTGGTGTGTTGTACTTATACAATTATGTTTATGTTTTTAAAAAAAATACAGACTTATATAATTAAATTATTATGTTATTTTTGTACAAATAATCAAATGGACAAAAGTTGTAGTCACAACCGGCAGCTTTAATGAACTCTTGTGTATTATGGTGTCACGAATTATGTTCACTCCCTTCCTATCGGCCTTAATGCGTCTTATTTGTTTTTTCCCGCCGTTTGCTTAGTCGACGACGTCATCGACTATATTATTACGATGTAATACTCGGCCGCCGTCTTTAATACAAGAAGCATTCCGGTCCATTTCAAATCGGGACCACTATAAATGGATTATTAAGTAGCATCATATATATTATGCGATAGACCTACCTGCAGCGCTGCCCGAAAATGCCCTACGGACAATTTACAACGAATGCCCGAGCACATTTATTAATATATAATAGTACCTATAAAGCGTAGGTATAAACTACACCCGAAAACTTTTTCTACGACAACTTTTCTATTAACGAACGTTTCGTCTTCGGGTTCAGCATGGGACGAAGCGGCGGGGATGGGTCGGTCGGTTAACTGTATTAGCTACAGTTCGATAAAGATCACCATTTACGGTATTCAAAATAATGAAAATAAAAAATCGTTGTCGCGAAATCAATAACGGACAGACGAAATATATATTCGCCTTATTTTTATTTTTCCCGCATCGGGCGCGATATTTTGTGTGTGCGCGCTCTCCGCGGACCAAAGCAGCAGCCAGCCACACGACCATCGGTTGCCATGACGATGGCGTATAGTCTCTCTCTCTCTCCTCTCTCCCCTCTCATCGCTTTCTACCATTCGCCCTCTGCAGTCCCTCCGAAACTCACTCTCTCTCTCTCTCTCTCTCTGTCTTTTCACTGTCTCCTCTCCATATCTATCTCTCTCCTACTCATTTTCTCTCCATCTCCATCCGTCTCACACAGCTTCCGAGGCGGCGGTCCCGTATGGTCCTGCCCTTCGCTGCTGATCCACACACGCTGCAGCGCACACGTCCCAGCCCGCTCCTGCACGTATACATTTATTTTATATATATATCGGAGTTCCTATCGGCGAATAAGCTTATAATTTATGAGAAACTCGTACGCTTTATATGTATAAGAGGTTGTCGGCGACGGGAGTGTATATATTGCGTGTACGAAATACGCACACACATATACATATGTATAGAACTATAAAGGACCTCGCCGTATGAGTTTCGGGTATTTGGAAACTCATAATCCTCTCATCGAGCCGAAAACCCGTGTATATGTACAATAACTCCCACGTATAATATACCCGCCAAAGTCTTATTCTGCTGGCTGCTCCTACTACTGCTGCTGCAGTATAAATTGCGCGCACGACGACATGTCTTTACTCGTCGTAGTTCGCTATAACGTATACGTAATTACATAATATTAAGCTTATCACTCTGCAGCGATTATATTAAATTATATTATAATATATTATCACGCCCACGTGATAATAATAATGTTGTTTATCGCGAAATAATATAATAACATGTTCGTTTATATTTTGACAAGTAGCATTTGACCCGGAATACGGTGGTTACAGCTGTCAATTTCATATTATACACAGTCGCGTACCTATAGGTGAGTTCATATATGTATAGATGGGAGCTATAATATAATGTTCGCACATACATACATACATACATACATACATACATACATGCATACATGATACATACATATACATACATACATACTTACATGCATACATGATACATATGCACACGGCCTCGCACCATTATCCTTCGTCACTTTCTAACCACACTGCAGTATATAATACAGTAAATATTACACGCCGCCGCCCTTCCCCGGGGAAAATAATCGTCTATCCGGTAAGGATGCCACCATCGCCCACCCGTCGTTCTCACCGCTGCGTGTATAACTATTATTATATATCTAAGGCGCTCCAATTATAGCGCGTCGAGAAATTTGGATCGAGATATATATATACGTGTGAGTGTTTATAATTTAGTGAAGTGCTGCACGTGAGTCGTGTGACAGGTCACAGGTATCTGGGGATAAGGCGAACATGGGCCCGTATTATTGGAAAGATAACATGAGATGTTTGACAGATATATCATGGACCTAAAATATATTATATCCCTGCACGTACGTCTACTATAATATACACATATATATCGTATAATATATAATATAAAAGTGTGTGTACTATCGTATACGAAAGATACGATACTAAAAGATACAATTGAATTGTACTAAAATGGCGTAAGATATTTATATTTTTTTCATTGAAAAACACTTGGCGCTATTGCAGTCTACATCTGTATACCTTATTGGTGATGTAATTATTATAGTGCCTTCTATTTGGGAGTAGTGTTTGTAAAAGCGCAGTAATATAAATTGTTAAAGCATTTTTTACAGATATGGCTTTGCTTTTCAGGGTAACTTTAATATTTCACAACGCCAAAAAACGTGATTCTTCTATAATATTGACATTTTAAATTGATAATATTTCTTTAGAGGTTATCCCTTCGAAAAACCTTTTGTTTCTAAAAAACACTGACGCTGACGTTTTCTGGTGTTTGGGTCTTTTTCTAGAAGGTTTCACAATTCACATAAACGAAATGAAATTAAGTTACCCCTAAAATATGATAAAAATGTTGTTTATTTTCAAAAGTTCCGAATACCTACATGATATAATATACACGAGTATGTATTATACTGTATAAACTATCATAATTTATTATACTGGATTTCCTGTAATTCACGTGCACTTTTCAAACAGCGGGAAATGCGGAAACTCAAACCTCAAAGTGAATATTCGAATACAGTGGTACAACCATATGTATTCATGTATACTTTAGAACATAATTTTTAGTATTTTGGTTTAAATGTTATATTTCTATATGCGAATAGTAGGTATTAAAAACGAATTAAAAGGATTATTTGAACTACAAACGATAGCCCTTGGTTCAAAAGTTTTGTGAACCTTTGCCCGGAGCACCCGTATAACTAGTATTAGATTATAGATTCCTTTCTACGCCATTAGATTTTTTTCCTTTTTTCCGTTCTTATGTACATAGTAAACATAGGCAATTTAATGTACTTAAACTTCAAATTTCACACTTGGTTGTTATTAAAAGGTTATGACACCACTCTGAATTCGTGTTATAAAGTAAGTTATACTATATTAATGTCTTTAACATATCCCCCAAACTATAACCAGATTTAGATTTAATTATTTGCAAATTCTATGTTCCCATAATCAGACTAAATTGGGAATTTTAATTATGGTTAAAATCAATTATATAAATAATAACTAATAGGTGTAACGTGTAAGCGTAATATAGTATTTTGTTGTATGTTTTAAATGTTTACTTTAACGTAATAATGTGGGGTATAATACATTTATAATATTGTTCACTGATATCACGTATATATACGATATACCTACATATATCTACACATTTTAAAATTGTCTATTGATAATTTAAACTACCGTGAATCTGATTTGTGCGACTGTTGATGATGACTCGTTATTATAATATACCATTATGTCGTACATAAGCCTTAGAATTTATAAAAGGATTCCAGTATCTATTTGCCCATATACACACAGGAATCAGGTATTTTCCCTTTAAAACTCAAATAAAAACTATTAAAAATAAATAATATATGTGAGTAAAAATTTTTTTTATCATATTACTTAGATCCAATGGTAACATATAAGCATTATATAGAAGAACACGTAACCTTGAATATTCCATATACTCTGATGAAAAATAAATATAAATTTTAAATTAAATTCCGCGTCGAGCAGAGCTATAAAGATTATGAATAAAATAGCTTTCTTTGAAATATTACTTTTGCGATCATCGTGCATAGGGTAGAAATGTAGAGTTGGAACGAAATATTAAATGACCAATTTTTCGAATAAATAATTGTAACTTCGTAATTCTTGGTTCGTATAAATTATTTATATAGACATTATACGTGTATTATAGCGGGATCAGTCAATAATTTATATATGTTGTTATAACTTATAAGAAAGACAAAATGAAAAAATATGTTTCAATAACAAAGGTACGTTTGTTTTAACTGTTTCACACTTTAGCGCGAATATCTAATATTGTTTAGGGTTCATTAATGAATCAAATGGGTTTCATACAGCCCACTCTTGTTCACTAAAAATATGTATTTGACGACTACACGTTGACAATCGTCGTAGAAACTCAGATCTGTCAGTAATTGATTGTCACTGCGGTTACAGTAATGGAATATCTATATATAGTATAGGTACTGATATGAATTGATCACCTAAATATTTAATATTTTGACGTCTCGATAAATAGTAAATTCGACTAAGTTGACAAGTTCAAGACCTGAGTGATATTTTGTCATTTTTATCAACCGCAAATCGATACCTTTATAGATTATTGTCTTATCATTTTTAATTAAGTGCTATTAGGACGTCATTAATAGGACATACGTAATATTTATTATCAGACCATCTGAGAAATGATATGTTCCGGTGTTTCACACGTCTTGACATCATATTGCTTATACGTAAAACAATAGCGCGATATGTTTATACGATAATGAGTTTCTTCGAATCCCGACGAGAATATATTTTTGAAAATGCCCATGGTAAAAAATAGGTATAGGTACTTTCGTCTAATTTTTAGTGAGTTTCCGTTGAAATCGTAAGATTTCGAAATACTTTTAACGAGCCTTCGCGTGCAACTAAATAATATAATAAATATAATAATATATACATTGTCGTGTTAAATGTCGGTAAAAAAATATTGAAATTTTGGATTTTTTCATCTCATAGTTTAATCCTTTGGTGTTTACCAAACCGACTCGTCTTGTACGTATATAAATAAATACAAAAGCCACTATTATAATAATATATAATATAGACGCCGTTCACAAACATCCGTTTTGGACTTATCCAACACGCTATAATGCGTTATTATGTTTAGGACCTTTGTGCGGCGACGTCTCGGCCGTTCGTATAATTAATTCTCCGTCGACACATCCGCCGCAGTCGCCTTACACTTTTCCCCAAAAACGGTAGATATATAGGTTGGTAGGTCGGTTGGTTGATAGGTAGGTAGGTGGCGGTGACGGCAGTGGTTTACACAACCACACCGTAAACAACACACACAGGCGTGCTAACCACAACCAAAAACACTTCCGCGATGTGTGCATAATGTATATGTGTAGAGAAATAATCATTAACTGTCAGTGAAGAAAAAACAATGCGTAGTTCTATATAATAATACTATTATATTATAACAATAATAATACGTAAAAAACAATTAATTGTGTGTGGCTACAAAAAAGTCAAATAATAATAATATTAACTTCAAAAAACGATTTTACCCTGAAAATATAAACGACACTTCGATTTGTAACGAATTATATTTAGGCAATGCCTATCGGCTACCGTGGCTGTTATTATGTAATATACATTTAATAATTTATAAAATACCTAAATTATATTTAAATAAGACTCGAGTGCATAATTTAAAATCATATAGTAATAATTTCAAAATTCACCTTTATAATCAAGATTATTACAGCAATTTTAAACATCAATATATATTAACGTCGTAAATTGACGTTATTATTTTTATCTCAATTTTTCTTTTTTCCCAATAGGACTGTACAAAAAATGTTCAACGACATTTTAATATACATAATTATCCATTTATCCGGCATGAGTGATTTTCTCGGACATTTTGCAATGTTGTTTTTATGATGCTGTGTAAAATATGTATTAAAAAAATCTAAAACATGTTATCGAGGAGAAAAAAATGTTTTTGTAACTCACATATTATTAGTGTATGACTGACAGTTTAATATTCTGGTTTTTAATTTTTTTTTTTTTTTTGATAAATTAATCCCGCACATTTTTTCTAAAAATATTAAAAACCATTTATAAAAATAACTAAATTACAACACGTTATACGCTCGTACTTCCTGATATAAACACACGGGGAAAATGATTTACCTTGTGTACAAATCATTTAAGCATGAACTTTGAGCATTTTGATAAGCAGAGTACTTATAATATCAGTTTAGTTTAATGAATATTTGTGTCTTTGGTGTTTAAAACTATACTTACTAAAAAGTTTATGTCTACCAGAAAGTTTAAAGTATTAAATCTACACATGTTATCCATAATGACTTTTAGAATACTTAGAATTTGATAATATTAATAAACCCAAATACGTAATATTTTATTATTTATAATTTAATATTTTAATTAAAACGTACCTGGTTCATATTATTATATTATTATAAATTATTTATGGAATGTATAAAAACCAGTAAAATTAAAATGAAATTTATTATCATCACCACTCACTTAATTGTAAAAAATAAAATAAAAATATGTCCTGCAAACAAGTTTATTATAAAAAATATACTGTATAATATGTAGGTACTTAGGTACAAAAGGATTTAATTAAAAATGCATGGTCACCGACCAATCCCTACCTTCTTATTCTGTCAACGTTTGTCATCATAGGTATGTATCGTTATACTCATATAGATTATTTATATATCTATATTATATATAGATTATATATTATATATATATATTATATACCTACCTATTGCAGTATAGCCATCGTACTACCGAAATGGTGACTGTCAGTGAAGGAACGTCTCAGATCAAGGAGACTATATATAGATACATAGCACAGTATCGAAAGGTTATGTAGCTAATATAGGTTCACCGGAATCGTATATATACCTATGTAATATACTAATATATATATATATATATATATATATAATTGTTTTCAATTTCTCTACGACCATATTTACTGATTTCCACAACAGACGAGTAATTGCAGGTCGGTTAACATCGGTGTAGCAGACGTTCAATCACGGAATTTTCGTCATCGATTTCTTCTTACACTAACCGTAGCTCGTAGGTACTAAGTGTAAGTCTGCAACTAGTAATTATTATAGCTCCTAATTTAATATAGGATAACTATAAGCCATAAGGAGTACCTACTACCTACTAAAAGGAAACCAATTTTATCATAGGTGCAACTAAGGGCCATTAACTAAGTGCTAGCAGGAAAATAGGGGAGTTTTATCATCCTAGCAAGTACGAAATTTAATTAGATTTTTAAATTGTGTTCTTCCATCTGTCCACATGAACACAAACATTATTGTTTAGTGCTTTAAAATGTTTTAATTGTAATTTAGAAAATTGTATATTTAATAATAAATAATAGGTAATGTTATTGTTTTCTAGTTTTATAAGTACTTATAAGTAGTCTGAATTGGAATAGGTAGGTACAGCTATTATAACTAATTTTTATATTATATGTGAGTAATTACTTATTATTATACTAACTATATTATGCAAACACAAATTTATAATATCGTATTTTGGTATACCTCTATAAGTTATCTACTGCAATTTCAGCATGGTTATAGAGTATAAGGTTTGTGAAACCATAGGACGCGCTACTGCAGTTATATGGATCTCAAACCTTGAATTTTATGTATAATATATACGAAATTTAAAAATTCAAATGACAAATTATACCAAATAATACTGCAATACCTACGAGGATTAACATTGCGTTGTATTTTAAACTTCGTACAATAATACGATATGTATACGTGATACGATACTTGGGATAATATATAAATATATAACTAACGTATATAAGTATATAAAATCGTTGGCAGCAAAGCGATAAATTACATATTATAATAATAATCCATAGAAAAGATTCCAATCGAAATTCTAATCAATGAGTTTTCTCGCTCGTTCTCTTGTAGACTATATATATACGACATATACACGCACTATATAATATTATGTAGGTGAGTAAAATATTGTACAAAAGGCACCTCTGCACTCCGAATCGCTATATGTTCTCTCGCATTTTCCGAATACACTGTTATATTCTCCTTGGCTATCGGACCCGAAACATGACCGCGGGGGTGACATTATGGACGTGTGTGTGGGTATAATACGCTCGCAGCGCATTCGTTTTGTTTGCCATCTCTGTGCGGCAGTGGTGTATTCGGTCTGCGGGCGCACGCGCGAGCACATCCATCAACCCCGTTCCGTGTGTATTTTTTATCCAGTTTTTGTGCGCCTGCAGACTATAACGCGGTTATCCTTTTTACCGCACATATATAATAATATATATGTTTATATATTTTTTTTTTAAATACAACCCCCCCCCACCCCCGAAACCGAAAAGTGGACCGCCGCGGAGAACGAGGGTAGAACACAGACGATCGGAAGGGTGGCCCGCGAAAGAGTAATGGATGCGCGGCTGCGGTTGTTTGCTTTTTGAACGAGCGACGGCGGCGGCCGCGGCGGTCGAGTTTATCTATAAACCGGCAACAATAAATCGCGCGGCGGCGGCGGTGGCATCCCTCGTCGTAAATTAGAGACCGCGGCGGCACGGTCAATCCAAAGTTTGATAACGTTTTGATAACACAATATTATTCGAATACGCTGCAGCGTGTACATTGCACAGCGAGGGAATCGATATCTCTGCGTATATGTAAGCTATAATATATTATATATATATATATATAAATATAAGGAGCTGATACTGCTGCCAACTATATATATATATAAGTATATATAATATATTATATGTGTGAGTGTGCGCGCGTGTGTATATAACAGCAGTATACTGTATACGTTTACCTATTATACAGAGGAAGAATAGAGATATCGCTCGACTAATGGTACGACGTCGATCGAGCGATGTGCATACGAGCAATATATGTAGGTATATAATATATATATGATGTACGTGTATTTTCGATATTGAATTTTTGAAGCTGTAATACATCATATGTATGTATATATAGGTACTATATAATATTATATTGTATAGAACAAATATCGTGTGATCTGATCGTGTAATAAATTATGTCATAATATTATATATTATACCTATATAGTATATATACATGATGCGGTCATGGCTATACATCGGTGGAGAATTCACGATGGTAGGCTTGATGTTCGGTAGCTTATCGGATTAATATAATATCACGTATTTGATAATAACTCGTTATAACTATTACCTAATATAGGACGGGCGGACTGAAGCTACTGAAGCTGCCGATGACCCGACTGACAACTCTTTAAGCGCCCGTGGAAAGGCGGGAGACGTATAGAGAGGGATAAAGTTGAAGTACCCGCCTCTTTCTTAAAACCTTAAAAACTTTGATAGGTATATTATACTATTCTAAAGATATAACTTTCATGTTTATAGTTAATTTGTAAAAATGAATAATATACCTTTATTTGATAGGTATTTAATATTACCTATGTAATATTGTGTTTTTATGATTTAACATTTTAACATCATACCATGGTGAAATACAAATTTATTTAAAAACAAAAAAAATGATATTTTAACACAGACCTAAATAATTTTCATACATTTTAATATCGGTTGTACCTATAATGTCTATTCGAAGAGAGACCTCTGGGAAGATCATACATTTCTATATAGGAATACCGAATAAGTACATGGGTAACAATTTCTCATACCCGAAGTCGGAAAAATATAAGTTATAACTTGTGCCGCTTCTTGATGCCAAAATCCTAAATACAATAATTCAATGTGTAAATAGGTGTATATGAATCCACCCTCGCTGCAGTGAAAAGGAAACGACTCACTAAGTAAGCACAAACACCCCTGTCCCATATACAATGTCTTCAGTTATTTAAGTATTGCACATTTATGTCTTGTGTGATAAGTTAAACTTTTTACAGTTTTACCAGTTTTTCATAAAACATTAAATATATAAAGCAGGTCCCAATAAATAATAATTTAATATGTATATTATATTATAAGCACCCGATACACTAATTTCAATGGGTTGCCTTGTAACAACTTCACGTAAACAAATTATTTTTGATCATTCGTGCCTGCAGTATAAATACGTAATTTACGTTTAATAATAATAACGTGTCGACGTTGTGGAATAGTGCGTTTGCCAGCTTTAGAACTTGTGAAAGTGAAACTATAATTGAATATGAAGGGCTCGTTATTATTATATTTTTTTTTCATAATCTATAAGTAGCCAGTAGGTGTGTACAATACGTCGAGTTCTACATTTTTCTTTGACATTCATAAAATCTTCTTCTCCCGACTCCCGTATTCCACGCTATTATAATTATATTCTATAGTAGATAGTATCCTCGATATAAAGAAGATTATGATAATATCATAAGAAGATATTATCTTCTCTACATCGTGCTAGTATCGTATTATTAGTATTACCATTTACCTATATTATTATTACGGTGGAATAAAATTGGTACCGTCACTGTTATATTGTGTTGTACGGTAAATATTGCGGTGCATGGTCACACTGTAAAAGAAATCGATAGTCTACGTAACCGGGCGGTGCCGCTTGTACTGAATTCCGGATAGCCATTGACACAGATAACCTTATCGTTCCGATTCGTACGGTCCTTGCTCCTTAAACACGTGTGAAGAGCTTACAATTTTTTTTGAACTCTTGTTGGTTATAACTTAAATACATTATTTTATAAAAACAGTTTTTTTATCGAAGCGGTCAGTTATAATATGTTGATTCGGAAAGCATGAAATTGAATCACTTCCAGAAAGTCTTCATTGGATGGTAAGTCGTTTATACTTTATATTAACATTACCTAAGTACCTAAACATAATATTATATTATAACCATGGTCTATAATCATATTATTATATAGCTAGTTTAATTATGTACAATATTATATATTGAATTGTATGAATAAAATAAGTTAATTAGGTAGGATGTCTTTCGCGCATATTTTTAATCAATTTTGAATAGTACGATTGTTATCAATATCAAAGTATAGATACATTGATAACATAATATTATATTGAATAACAAAATATTATTTCACCTAATTTTATTATATTTATGCGGGTATAAATAAAATAATAATTTAAAGTGGGTTATTTGTTTTAATTTCAAGATAATATTGTATTACTTACTGAAATTAATAAAAACGTTTTTGGCTTATGTTAATAATAATAACAAGTAATGATTCTAAAAATGTAGAAAATATTTTGAATAATATTAATTAAAACAAAAATATGAATAATATTTTAAAGTAAATTAGTTGTAAAACATTCAATATAACATTTTAAAATCTATAAAATAAAATTCTGTAATAAATGCTGTGCTCGGTTATTTTTACTATAGATAAAATATACCATTGTGTTAGATTGCTTCTTATTCATTATGGTACCTATTGATTAAAACTTAAACTTTTAGACACCACAATATTTTATTGTGACAATTCCCTCTTATTTAATCAAATTTAATATTGAATCATTAATATCTTATGGAAGTTAAATATTTTTTTTTTTCTAGGTCAATTGTTATTACTGGTGGTCTTTATTCATTTGTCCTATCAAAGCGATATGTCGATTCCAAACGTTATGATAGTATGAAAGCTAGAGAACGTATACGACTATCAAACATAGGAGAATACGATCCGAGTTCAAGGAAATTTTAATTACATTTTGCTGAAAAAATACCTATACAATCATGGCTGGAACACAAGTACAAATACCACAGAACCTCACTACCTTGCAACAAGTAGAATTAGACATGATGGCTGATATGTATGGTCGTATGACTGAAACATGCCGAAAGAAATGTGTCAAGCCAGAACATAAGGCGGGTGAACTGAATAAAGGAGAAAGTGTATGTTTGGATCGATGCATTGTCAAATATTTCCAAATGCATGAAAATGTCGGCAAAAATTTAAGACTTGATTTTAATGCCAAATAATTATATACAGAGTACTATTTTTAGTGAAGCTCATACTATAATGGAAAAAAAATGTATTTAAATTTCTCAAGTATAAGATCTAATTGATTGTAAGTCAGATTAAATAGTTGAGCTAGATTAATTTTTTTATTTTATATTGTTCTAAACTGGTCAACATAATAAATGTAGATATCTGATAGAGTCTTAGATATTATATTAGTATTCAAATTATCTATGAGTTATAATAAAGGGATAAACTTAAAAACATATTGTTATTTATTTTAGGGTAAAATAATTACTATCTAATTAAATTGTTATGAAATTATTATTACTGCTATTTTAATTACCTACTTAAAACATCTAACGATGAGGAATGTTGGTAAATGTGTCTTGCGTACAAATGAATGTCAAAAACGTAAACTTCTGTTTGCTTCTATAGAATCAAAATACACAAATTGAATTGTGACAAACTTCCACTTACAATTGTCTGTAGATTTGGAAGGCTCACTAATGACATAGATTAAAATTATATGTATACTAGTAGAATCAAATATTCATTGTTTTGTTTAATAATGGTACTTTGACAAAATGGAAATACAATTTGGTCACATTAACATATGCATTATTCAAGTTTTGGTATGATAACAAGTAAAGTAAACGCATGTTACTGTCTTAAGTCTGAACTACTTGTATTTCAATGTAACTTACAAATAGTGAATAAATAAAAACTTTACAATGCTTCAGAAATCGAATAATGTTTAGTCTTTCGTGTTATGAGGACGTATTACACTTACATGTGTTGTCTCTGTCTTACTAATGCATAACAGCAAACTTTATGTTCAAGAATAATCAATTTTACTTGGTAATTTTAAACATACAAGTGAAATGACCTATTGTAAAATGTAAAAGTAAGAATATTAAGTGCTAGTATAGTAGTATCTCATAATAAGATGTGACTGTAAGGATTCTAAAATGTACCCTATCAATTAAGTACACTAACGAATATCATAATTGTAACGTTGAATAAAAAAAATTATGAAGATAAAATTACATATTTTTTAAATTTTATAAATGTCATGCTAATTTTTCAGAATTTGTAACAATTCATGTTGGCATTTTCCTAAATTATAATAATAGATGTTAAAATGTATCATTTTAATATCTTATTATAATTTGGGTAGGTAATACATATTACAGGATTCAAATTGCAAACTTAATAAAATAAAAACAAACTTGCAAAATCCTATAAAAAAAATATATCAGTTTTTATATAATATGTAAACATGACTTAGACTACCTACTTAGGTGTTAATTTAAAAAAAATTTGCATATGTTTATAGTAGTATTTTTATTTACAAGTAAAATGCTCTGTTTTTTTTTTTGCTTGCTGTATTTCATTAACCATTTCATTAACCACAATTTTCACAATTTACCCATCTATTTATCTAAAGGCTATAAAATATATCAACGGTATTAACTCATCTAAGTTGTGCTCTGTTTTTTTTGTTTTTAAAAAAAAATTATAGTTTTGGGATATGTTTTGAATACTATGACAATAAACGACGAAAGTATTTTATAATTATCATTTGAAACGTATAGCTGAGCTCAAAAAACTTTTTTAGGCAGTATAAACACTTGTCAAACGCATTCCCTGGAGAAACGTTAAAAGTTTAGTCCCTTCGCCGTCCCAGTCACTTTTAGACATCGAAGTCACCGTTATTTTTATTTTTTAAAACGTTTTCTCTAAACATCGGTCCCCAGCCCGTCCACCACCTACGCGCTTCCATTTTGGTCAATTTACCCGGACAGTAGGTTCTATTCTTCTTATCCAGAGTTCATTTGTTCTGTTTTTTTTTTTTTTTTAGATACCAAAAAATACTGAACTACCTACATTAAAGGTTGCAAAGTTTGGCTCTAAAAAAAAAACACCCAATTGCTACATGTATCGCCGTGTATCTATCTGTCTGTTATTATTCTTTAAAGAATAACCAAAATCGACCGACCATTTAGAATTATTACGGCAGTATAATCTGCTGCTTTTTTCCATTCTGTTTAATTAAAATTATGGTCCGAATTCGAATCGTTATTAGTTCGCCGTGCGTATAATAATATAATGTACACTATAAAAGTCGTTGCGTTTAAATACAATTACTTCGCGTAACAGACATTTCCCTAATGACCTAAGACATTAATTTCTTATTTAAGACGTACGTTACCCTCCAGATGAAAAAAAAAGATATATATATATATAGAGAGAGAGAGAAGTATAAGAAGAAAGTTCACTCCTTTTTCGCATAATAAAATGTTCATTAAGATGCTAATGAATGGATGAAAATAATTAAATTCAGCAGGAACATAATATATATCTAAATATATATATATTATATATAGTAAGTACCTATGGGCTATGAAGTATATAGTAGTAGGTTTATATATATAAAATGTATTATACATATAGTTATACTTTGACTTGTACTTACCGGCACGTTCTTTTTATGTTATTATTTTCGAAGAAACTATACGCTTCAAACAAAGTTTGATGGAAAGCGTCTATACTATTGTTGTGTGGGTAGTTAGATAAATGATAAAAATTAAAACTAAAATTCTTACTACCTATCCGATGACCTATATTATTATTTTTGTTATTTGTTAAATATCCACAGTCCACCCTATACTGCTACGTAAATGATCGTATAACAACGCGCATTGTATTTTAGATTCTGAGTGGAACGATGAATGTATTGATTTTACAATGTGTGTTTTTTTTTTTTTTTTTTTTTTAAATTTTTTTTTGTGTTTGTGTACACGATAAGTAGTCGAAATAATACTTCGATTTTCAACTTCAGTATCTTGTTCGAATGATCGTATAACAACGCGCATTGTATTTTAGATTCTGAGTGGAATGATGAATGTATTGATTTTTGAATGATGTGTTTTTTTATTTTTTTTTGTGTCTGTGTACACGATAAGTAGTCGAAATAATGCTTCGATTCTAACTTCAGTATCTTGTTCGATTGGAAAGTGAATATCGTTGGTGCATTGGGGAGGTCAAAATTTAAAATTCCCAGTAATTTTCAAAAGCACCAAGAAAAACCAAAGAAAAATTAAGGAAAAACGGGAATTTTTACGCAAAATCTGAAAATTGAATTTGGTTTTTGGTATAACTTTAAAAAAAATGACCGTAGATACATGAAATTTTGACTGAATGTTTATATTAGCATTTTCTATAAACCATAACATTTTCAAAATATTTTGACTTATTTTGAACTCTTTATGGACATTGTCAGTTTTCATTTTTTTTTAGTTTTTTTTCTAAAAATATCAATAAAATTTTATTTGTTGATTAAAAAAGCTTGAAAATTTAATAGAAGGCTCCAAGTATATTGTTTCAAAGCCAGATGAAAAATATTAAAAATCGTTATTCACAGTTTTTTTTTATAAGCATTTTAAGTTCAAAAATTATAAAATATGGGAAAAATCACGAAAATTTGTAATTATTTTCGAGTTAGAAATTCATAAA
>NC_042494.1:147221949-147232739 GCF_005508785.2 Acyrthosiphon pisum
GTGATGGTATAATATTATTTGTGGATACTTGAAACTTCTAAAGTATACTATTATATATCTATGATAGTACCACGGTTTGTTGTTGATGTATAATGCGTTACCTAATGGATATTGTGATATGATTAATTTGAAAATTATTAATAATACTATAGATAAGTATACCTATAATATGTATGTCTAATATCTAGACTGACAAACCGTTTCCGCTCAGAATCGTTTTTCTTATACAGTGATATTATATCATTGAATTCAAATTTAATACTGTCCATTATACAGTCACCCACTTGTAACCTACTGTACAGCAGAGCGACATCCACTTATCCACCTTTTTTTTTTTTTTTTAATTAAACTCAAGTCCAGCTACTATGGCTATTAGCTGTTGTAGGGCCGTAGGGGTAACTGTGGTTGGTAAGGTTGGTATACGGTAAGGTGTTGAAACGGTAGGTAAGCAACACGCGTGGCAAGGTTTTAACTACTACGAACACCCGGGTGGTCACCCATCCAGAAGCTAGTAGTTCCGAACGTTACCTACTCTCGGTCGCATATAAGTTATACTGTTTACTGTTATAGCTTTATACACGTGACGAGCCCTCATCGATAGCTACTCGCGGGCAAACTGAACTTAGGTCTACAGCTATAATAATATTATATATTATATAGCCATTATATAGATAGGTACCGCGATCGTTATTGTACATGCCTACCTGTTGTATAAATATACTTACCTTAAATTATGATCATAATTATTGTAAAAATGTCGGACCACGACGATATATATCCGTCTGTATACATTTATATATATATTATATATATATAATATATGTGTGTGTTGTGTTCGCTGGTGTTTCCGATTTTTCGTTTAAACGGCTCTTCCTGTTCCATATACTGCAGTTACCGCCAAAGTTATTGCTTGTAATAAATTATCGCCATCGGTTATCGCACGCGCGTATATTATAAATAGGTATTATTATAATATAATATGTATAGCGATATATTATTATGCAACACAACAATACAATTATTACAACGCTTTAGATGGGATCGACAAAGGCGACAGCAGCATTTCTGTCGTAAGTACATATAGGTATAATATTATAATAATATATACAACGCACACAAATGTAATAATATAATATGAATGCGTGGAAAATCATAGCGGAAGTCATCGAAATTCGATTTGATTTCCGGTGGCGGCGTGTGCGTGTGTACCGACAGTTTTGCACTCGGAAAAAAGAAACTTCCGACGTGTAATTTAATAATAATATAATATGGATGTGTGCGTGTATGTCGTCGACTGTCGACATTCGACATGTCGAATCCAAATATATTTCAATAATATAATATCGTAACGATCGTTCAATTACACAATAAACATCCTTCTATCGAGGATAACATTCTTCAATTTTTCCCAAAATGTAATAGGAATATAGGATGTATATTATATTATATTATGATAGATCGCTGCAGTCACGAGTATAATAATATTGTACCTACTACCTACTACCTACCCTTTTTATAGCAAAGGTTATTTTTTAAGTCGACAAATATTTATCGTTTCGATGACATTATTGACGAAAGTCGAGAATATGTTGGAATTGAAAAGTAATTTGATATATCAATGCGACAATACCGTACTATGTATGTACCACGAATTAAAATATATTTTAATTTGTGGTATGCACCTATCAGTGACGGATCCAAGGGGGCCCGTGTTAGGGGCCCAGCCCCCCAAATATATTATTTCTCCAATTTTCATAGGGAAATTTACCTAAACATTGACCTAATAACTAACCGTTTTCGAAAAAGCAACAATATGAAAAGACGTTGGTATTTTGTTACTTACCTAATATATTATAATCATTAATTGATTTATTACATTTAGACGATTATACTACTATTATTATATATATTTATTTTTTATAATTATACTAATTTATCGGAAAAAAAATTGTAATTTAGAATAAAGTGTATATTGTAATTTGTAATTGTATCTGTGTTGTAAAAAAATTATTAGTTCCCCCAGATCTTAGCTCTGGATCCGTGCGTGGTACCATTACCTATAATATAATATTAGTATTTCGGTACCAAAAAATCGAATTAGCTGTATTGCGCATTGCGGTATTTTGTGAAGTGAAAATTAGAAAAATAATGAGTGCTAAAAAGTATATAATATGTATTTGTAAAAAAAGTACATACCATATATCGCCGTTTTAATGAAATTATTAATGGTGTGGTGATCACGAAATATAAAAATACAAAAAATAAAAAGAGGTGTACCAATTTGACTATATATTATACACTATATGGAAGTCTCACCAACAATACACTATATAGACAAATATTAATGATATTTATACAGGTAATTCGCTAATTATATCGTAATATTATTATGATGGGAATAAAATAATATATTATTATGATATGATTTATTACCTATACGCGTAATAACACAGGTGTGCCTACCTAAACTTAACGGGAGACTCGGTCCCCGCGGTGTTTTTTTCCTTTCCGCCATAATTCACCGTCGCCAGTATACCGCTACCAGTATACCACTACCAGCAGCTGCTACAACTACAACTACAACTACTGCCTCGCGCACAAGTCACAAACTTAAAACCCTCTCTCGCCGCCGCCGCCCTGTGGTCGAACCAAGTCCGCGGAGGTTATTTTATTTTTATTCGCGTGCGTGAGTGTGTGTGATGTGCGAGTGTGCGCGCTCAATTGACTGCGCCCGCGGTTCCCATGGGAAATCAGGTGCCGCGAAATGAGGTAAATGAGATTACGGACCACGTGGGGGGGTGTTGGCGGGGGGCAGAGGAGATGGTCGAACATTATGTGTGTGTGTGTGTGTGTGTGTGTTGCAGAGTTTTCCAGAATTCGTTTCGGACGCCTGGTACCCAGGTACTGAGGTATATATACGATAATAGCGTATACCTATATATTATTATTATTGTAGTGTTATAGCCGCCGACACCATTTAATTATTGTTTTTCTATACCAACGACAATATTATATTTTCTTTTTTATTCATTCGGGCAAATCGATTTTTAAAACGGCCGAACGATAGGTATACGATTTTCATGCTGCTACATAGGTATTAAGTACTAAATACTACCTATACGGTGTAACTTGTAAGTATACTAATACCTACTTAATAATATTTTAAAAATATAAAAACGATGGTTAAAAAGCGTCCCCTTTAACAAATTAGGGTTTTATACATTAGACATTCTATGTAAAATAACGTTGGAACGCTTAAGATTATATGGAGACATTAGTCACCTCTGGAATTTTTTCTCATTTTAAGCCCTGTGTATACGTCTATATGAGATACATCATACATATATATATATATATATATTATTTATAAAACCTGCGGACAACGCAGTGTTCGACGTCCGTGTATATTTTTATATACTATTTTATGAATGGAATCGATTTGAAAAACTGTATATAATAGGTACATATGGTGTTTCGAAACGTGTGTTATATAGAACGCACATAGGTATTATTACGGTTATGACGGATTTAGCGCGCGCACTTTGTGTTTCCCCGAAAAAGTGCGCCGGGTCAAATGTCGGTTTAAATTTACTATCGTTTGAATGATTCGTCGACGCAGTTACATCGAGTAAATATTAATGTTTTATATTTTTCGCAGGAAAGGCAAACGTCACGTGTTCGGAAAACGAATTTCAATGTAGAAACGGACACTGTATAGCGCTCCACTGGCAATGCGATAACGAATCAGATTGCAAAGACGGTAGCGACGAAGACCCCAAAATATGCCGTAAGTACCTGTACCAACCATTATACTCACCAATAATATTATTATGACGTATATTAAAATAATATTGTACAACACTATAATGACGATAATATAACGCATCAACGACTGCAAACAGGGGTTAGGGGTACTATAATATTATATTAATATTATGTATCTGATGTCTAGACAGAGAAAAAATACTGAAACGCCAAAAAATCGTTTCAATTTTAATTTATTCTTGACGAATAAAATAATATACTACGCTGATGAACATCTATAGGTACTCTGATCGTTTAACTTTCCATAATGTTATCATTGATTTTAAATAAATTACAAATCACCATTCATAATCAACGCTTCTGTATATAAATTAAGTAATTATTATGTATATCGTATAAATCTACATAAAACCAATTATACGTTTTAAATGTTGACAACTACCCAATCCTGTGCTGGGCACTCATCTATACTGAATTCGTTCACCTCATCACAGACTAGGATATTGTATAGGTACATTGGAATTTTTTTATTTTTTTCTACATCTGTTATTGTTGAAGGCCCATAAATCCTTAATTTTTTTACGTACAATTATATTTTTAGCAGTTTTTTTCAAAATTTACTTTGAAATTCTTAACACTATACCATAGTCAGGTTAGGTTTTTATATCGTCAAAAGTAGAAAACATATTAATATTATCTATTCTACAAATTTATAAAAAGTAATTTATAAATGTGTAAAGCTCTAATAAGTTTATCCGAAATAAACACAATAAATAATATTAGGTAATATATAATTATAATTATGAAATGTTAAGTTTTTATTTCAAACAAAATGATGCCTTATTAATAAATAAATAATATTAGATGTATAAATTGTTTTAAATACAAATACATCTATTTATAAATAATATATTCTATTTCAACCGGTGTAGGATCAAAACGAATAGGTACATTATAAATTCAGGATATAATTTAATTGGAATGTCAGTACCTACTACCTATATATATATATTGCAATATAATTGTCATAATATTGGTAAAAACGTAATAGCAGCTACCGTAAAAAAATACATACTCTTAGGGCTGATCTTACAATGTCCAGTAAAGTGTCGGTTAACTTTAACCGGACATTGTAAGAACGGTTCTTAAAGTCTTAACTCAGTTTTTGCATCGTAGAATTACACAGAATTGAAATATACTATATTTACACGGCTATGACATTGTTATATCAGTAACGACGTTCGGTCGTATGAGTGTGCTTTTAAATCGAGTTGTTAGGCAGTATTTAGCTTAAAATAAAGATATAATACAATTCGAAAATATTAAAGTAGTCAATATAGGTTTTGTAATATATTTTAATTTACAGTAAGTTTATTTAAATATATATTATATATTTATAATAATGATTATTCCATTTGTTTCCTACCCACTATTGCCCACTACAATAATTATATGGTCATTACTCATTATTGGCCTATCGGCTATCATAATACATATTATATTATAACTATATTGTACTATTTTCTTCCCACGACTCACGTCGTTTTTAATTGAATTTCAAAATAATTCTACTCACCTTTTATTATTAAATCTTATCTGAATGTTATATATATAAGTACATATTCTAATAATCTATTATATTTCTGAGCACCAAAATAATCTACCTTTTTTCCAAAAATTTATATTTTTTCCTTTGAAATACCTAACGTTTTTGCAATGAAAAATCCATTAAGCCATTAAGCCCTTCTTTTATAATATTTTACCGTATTTCGTTGATATTTTTCTGAGATATAAATTTCAAACGTAATCACAAAAATATTAAACAACAACTGGGTAGTTGCGTGTGTGATTATTATTTTTCTTTTTTAATGCTCCATTGAAAACAATTCTTAGGTTTATTTTATTACCAGCTTTATCGTTAAACGTTCTTTTCAACTACCGACCCATATACATTTCAGAATACAGATGATTTTAACCAAATTATTATTTTTTATTGGACGTTATTTTTTATGCGCAGTAAACAGTTAAATCTCGTGTTATTTTTAACGGTTTTTATTAATTCTGATTTGTAATGTTTTTTAAAAAAAAAAATGTTTTATTGTAACTAATGTAATGTGTAATGTGTTGCTCTATCTTTACACTCAAAGTTCAACCATATATTGCATTTATCATGATTGTTTATTTTAGCTACATGTATCACAACTTAACCATTTATCAATGTGCGAAAATGTAGACAAAAAAGATATAATTTTTTTTCCCCAAAAACATTTTTATAATTTGAAACTATTGTAGTTTGTGAGTTTGTGACTCCAAACACGTTTTGACTTTTATCGCAATGGTTGATGAAATTATGACAGGTTTTATTTGCTTTTGTTTTTATACGTTATTCTCAAAGCGTCCTTCACCGCGTTCGTGACTGTATAGGTAACTATAAAAATCGAATGTTTTGGAGAGGACCTACCTACTTGAAAATATTAAGTTATTTTTTTTTCTTGTGCTTACACGTCGCTTTATTTTCCAATTGAAACCTAATACGGCAATTTCCAATTGTTGTCCTCAACAACGATATAATTGTTGCAAACAAAAAGCCTTTATAATAATAAAACGTTTTCTTTTGTGCGGGTTGGTTACTGATATTTTTGTTACTCAATTTTTCGCACAACACTACTGGAAAGTTTAGAATTCAATTTCATTCTACCACTTGAGTATAAAGTTCTATTAATCCAAATCATACCTGTGTATAATAATATTAATATTAGTTAATTTAATGGGTCGTACTAATTATAATGCGCAGGTGTATTTTCCCTTTGTGCATAACTATTCCAAACATTTTTCGCTTACCGTTCCCTCTAGCTGGACCCTGGACTTCAAATTGAAACTATAAATTATCAGCATACGTGTATGCATTTAAGAACAATATTTTTTCATTTTATTCACAATACAATAATTCATTATGCGTAGGTACTACGTAGTTATCTACCATCTATACTCTGTGTAAACAATTCTTATCTAATAATTTTAGGAATAGTAGGTATATGATAACGAAACAATTTATAATGTTTGTCAACGAGAACTTAGGAATAACTACAATTTTACCGTATTATTTTTCAATCGTATATTCTCCGTTCCCCGATAGAAATTTGAATTACACAAACCAAAACTCGTCGTACCCCACCAAAACAACCTATAGGTGTACCTATAACCACATTATCTCACTAAGGAAGAATATAGATGTTTATAGTCAATAAGTTCGAAATTGTATAAAAAAAAATATGTCTAGGCATGTCCCTGTCAACACAACAATAAACTATTTCGTTTTTCTAAAAAAACGTCGACCTTATTATACTGTTTCTTCTCAATTTATGTTTTTCGAATCTTATTTTGTACGATGTTTCCCGTTCAGACCTGGAAATATTCCACAAATAAGTCTTATATTATTTTTTGTGTAATATATCATTCATGTTAGATTGTATTACCTAACAAGGCTTAAGTTTTAAAAACGAGCGCATTATTATTATGCCATATTTTTTTTAAATTTAATAGTTAAAAATGTAATTATTATCTTTTAAGCATAATAAGCAGGAATAATGGTGTAAACGATGAACTTTTTTATCTTTGTTCTTAATTTTTACAATATAGGGATACGGTGATTCTTTAAACGCTAATCAGGTGAAAAATTATGTACAGTTTATTTACCTAAACAATTCCGTAATTTTTGTAAAATAAAAAAAGCCTTACGGAGATAGAATATAATTTATGTTCTTACTAATTTTGTTAATAAAAAAAAGTTTTATCATAAATCATCTGTAAAATGGTTTTGCTTATTATACAAACCGTTTGCGCTGTTTTAAAGCCACACATATTATTAGTAGATAGATATAACTATATAAGGTACCCATAGAATATAGATAGATCCGTTCGACGGTTAATCGTTTTCAACATTTAAGTATATTTACTACATATTTTATTTTACTCGGTCAGAAATGAGAAACTCTATGAATCACATTTTACAGACAAAAAGTCGCGTTTAACGTTCAAAAACTCCAATGCAAACCAGAGTTGGGTTGTTTGATAGTTTACAGAACATTAGCGACATACAAAATAATACGTACTATTATAGTAGTGAGATGAGTTCTACCTATTATAATACCACATACAAAAACACACGCAAATAATCAACCTATAAAATAATATAATGACATCCCGACAAAACACTTCGATTTTGTGTAACAATATTGTGCATTATTATTATTGTTACGTAGGTATATATAATTAAAATATATCCAATGTGAATGTATAGTTATATTATGAATTTCATTCGTCACATTGCGCTCTTATAATGATATAATATAATTTATTGTATATAAAAACATTTATAATATACAATATATACATACCTACTAAATCAAAGTAACGCAATAACACACACACACCCATGTACACGCATAACACATGCATGCATAGTTGAATAAATCATTCGACAATAATATAATCATATTATAGTATTGTAGTTATCAAATCGTCATCGGCGTCCATCATTTACCACCATAATTATTTGCATGAATCTGTATACGAAAGTCTTGTTCTGTTGTGATTTCAGAGAAACGAGTATGCAACACGGATGAGTTCACTTGCCGAAAAGCCAAAGGCGAGTGCATCCCGCTGACATGGATGTGCGACGGAAATCCCGACTGTTCGGACGGTTCCGATGAAAAAGAGTGCAGTAAGCGACTCTTTGGTTGATTTTTTTTCATTCCCCTCCCCTCTTAAAAGACTATTCGTTTTTACATATCATATCACATACTCATCACTGCCTATTTAATATATATTATATCATCATTACGTTTGTATTCCGTTGTACGAATATAATATTATTATAATATAGTAACACTATCGATATTAGTTTTTCTTCTCGGTGTCGGTTGGATACAATTTGTTATTTGCTATTAATATCAGCTAACTATATCGATATAATATTATTGTCTATTATATCATAATAATAATAATAATATTATATTGGTATTGTATAATATTATTGTCTATTATATCATAATAATAATAATAATATTATATTCGTATTGTATAATATTACATAATATTTACCTACCGAGCGTGTATATCATATTATAATCGCCGCTGATCGTTGGTTGGTTTTTTATTATTATTATTTCACGTCCGTCCGTCCACTGCAGACGAAACATGTAGAGACGATGAGTTTACGTGCGGCAACGGAAAGTGTATTCAAAAGATTTGGGTGTGCGACAGAGACGACGACTGTCAAGACGGCACGGACGAGCTCAACTGTCCCAACATCACATGTTCCGAGTCCGAATTCGCTTGCGTAAAAGACAACACTTGCATAACTTTGAACTGGCGTTGCGACGGCGACTTCGACTGTACCGACCAGACTGACGAAATCGTAAGTGATGAGTGTACTTACATTTTTATAATATGGGTTGCCTAAAAAATGTTTTCCTAAAATAACTACCAATATTGGAATGCTGGTAGGTTGCTGTATAGTTGTATAGTAACTATATAGTTGCTCGACCGAAAATAGTTTATTAATAATATGTATTATATACTTTAGAATATATATTATATAGGTTAGTTAATAATCATACGGTATTTACAATAGTAATCGTCATATTATAAGATATTATATTATAGGTTTTTTATCAAGCATTATTATTATTATTGTTATTATTATTTTTTGAGGATGACTTGATTTTTTTGAAAACCGTAGAAATATATAACTATAATTCTCAACATAAATATAAAAACGGAGTGGCGTGGTGTGGGGCGGTCCGTACATTCCAGTGTTACTAGCTCCCGGATAGGTGACCACCCGGGATTCTTAGCTACAAATCCTTGCCACACATACAGACGTGTTTCAACAAACTGTTCTAACCGTTACTCTTCCCTCCCCCTACAGGTAACAAAAAACAGCTAATGGCCATAATTGCCAGGCTTAAGCTCAATAAAAAAAAAGCTGGGTAAGTGGATGTCGCTCTGCTGTACAACAGGTTACAAGTGGGTCACTGTATAATGGATAGTATTAAATTTGAATTCAATGATATAATATCACTGTATAAGGAAAACGATTCTGAGCGGAGACGGTATGTAAGTCTAGGTATAAGGTATCTTATATACTTATCTATGGTATTAAAAAAAAAATTGACCAATAATAGGTATCTATAATAAATTCCAAATTAATCATATCACAATATCCATTAGGTACTTATAACGCGCTATACATCAACAACAAATCGTGGTACTATCATAGATATATAATAGTATACTTTAGAAGTTTCAATAATATACAATCACAACAAAATAACAAAATAATAATTAAATTTTTACACTTTTTGGCCCAACAGATAATACTTTATTGATATTTATAGAAAAAAAAACTAAAAAAATTGAAAACTGAAAATGTCCGTAAACAGCTCAAAGAGTCAAAATATTTTCAAAATTGTATGGTGTATAGGAAATGCTAATATAAACATTCAGTAAAATTTTCATGTATCTACAGTTATTCGTTTTTGAATTACAATAATATAAGGAAATCGCTACATGAGAAATCGAGTGATATTAAATGTTGTAAAAATTTTAATTTCAAACGATCATAAAAATTTAATTTTACTTTCTTATAGATATTTTTTGTTTGATAAAGGTAGATATCTTATAAGGAATCTTGTATTACATTTTAAAATCTTAGATTTAAAAAGAAAAATTTTTACGAATTCTTAACTCAAAATAATTTGCTAATTTTCGTGATTTTTCCATATTTTGTCAATTTTTTAACTTTAAATGCTTAAAAAAAAAAAATTGTGACTAAGGATTTTTAATATTTTTCATCTGCTTTTGAAACAATATACTAGGAGCCTTTTATTAAATTTTCAAGCTTTTTTAATCAACAAATAAAATTGTATTGATATTTTTAGAAAAAAAACTAAAAAAAAATTAAAACTGACAATGTCCAGATACAGAGCTCAAAATAAGTGAAAATATATTGAAAATGTTAT
>NC_042494.1:147232789-147266046 GCF_005508785.2 Acyrthosiphon pisum
GAAGTTGAAAATCGAAGTATTATTTCGACTACTTATCGTGTACACAAACAAAAAAAGATTAAAACAAATAAAAATAAAAAAAAACACACATCATTGTAAAATCAATACATTCATCGTTCAACTCAGAATCTAAAAGAAAATATATAAAAACTATATTAAACTATATATTCATTGAAATGTTTAAATAACAAATACATTTTCTATATACACATTTCGTACCTACCTACCCGTTATACTACAAGTTACGTCAAAAACTGTAAAAAATTATAATTTGACACAAGAGTTTGTTTTAATATTCATTACGACGACCGCGACGGGGGGACAACAATAATTATCATGATGGAACGGAATGAATAATTTGTATTCATTGTTATTTTAAAACCTAAAAACAATTTTGCAGAGAATTACGACCAGCTATAAATATTATTATATTAGCGAGAGTGAACGCAATTGTTATGCTTATTTGAGTGTTAATTAAATATTAACATTATGAAAATTTTACGTTCATAAATTTAGGATTTGTACATTTTCGTTACAATGATTTCCGACCGCAAGTTCACAGCATTCAGCGCCCAAGTTCATATTTGAAATTATTGTGTAGGTATATGAAGTAGGTAGGTGCTGTTCTTTTGATGTGTGCATAAGTTCTAATGAACGTAAATGCGAGAGTTCAAACTTCAAAGAACGTACAGTAATTATTTCTCGAAGACTGTTTCTATTAATAAAGACGCTTCGAATTTTGTAGACAATAAATTGAGTGGTGCGTTGTTCACACAAGATTTATTGACTAAAATCATATTTTTAGTACCTAGGTATATAATTACGATCGTATGATATTTGTTCATCACGTAATAATGTACACCAATCACAATAATGGTGATTCCGATTTGCGAAACGTCTGGGAATATAATAGAATATGCTGTTAAAATAATATAAAAGTACGCCGGCGTTATGCATTTCAAACAATCGTAATATTAAGATAGAACGGTGTTCTGTATAGGCTATTTCGCTACACCGGTGTCGTGGGTACATCATTCGGTATCTCATAATTGAATATTGATACAATAAATTAAATACCTATTACCATTGATTAATAATTAATGACATGGTATAATTAATGTTATTACCTACAACTGTAGTCTCATAATAAATTATGAGATGCCGGAGAATGAGTGCATCTCACGACCTTAATGTAGATGCAAATACCATGAAATGCAATTAGATTATTTGAACAATACAATATTATTGTCATGTTATGTATTTAATAACTATATAATATTATGTTGACATACCGAATTCGCGATATCTAAACTTTAACAATTCGAAAAAACTCCCTTAGGAATTTTTAGGATTTTAATTTAAATAATGTAGGATTTAAAAAATTCATATTCGTATCATGGTTTAATTAAATTTTTTAAATAAAAATAAAACTTTTACCGTGACATAGTTTATACCTTATGGCTTATACGTTTGCATTTTATTTTGAAGTATTAGGAACATTAGAATAGATTATAAATACATTTTTTTTAAAAGTTGTGGACTTAAATTTAAACTTAAATTTTTTATAACTAAAATAACTTAAATATAGGTATTATGTATTTTTGTGCGATTTATAATCATTTTTTAATCTCCTTACGTAATATACAATTTATAGCAATAGTTTATGATCTTATGAATAATAATGGTTTATAAAATGTTATTTAGAACTTAGAAGTAAGTTAATAAAACTTCTGACAAAATAATTTGTATTTAATTCAATACTTTTATGTACTAATATTTAAACTATCACGGACCAAAATTAGATTTATTGAAAATTGAATTGTAAGCTGTAATGTGAGTGTGCGGGGGAGGGAGTATACCATTTCATCAGTGAATAATATATATTTTTGCTCATCCACATGTATACAGAGGGAGGTTTAAAGTTCAAACTCTCTCTGAAATGTTTTCAATAAATATTTTTTGCTCGACATCGCCGTTTAAGGTTATTTTCATTTTTTTAAACTCTTGAACTCCCCTATCTGATTATGTTAAGACAGTGCATTGTGTCTAATGCCTGTATATAAATCACATCACTGACTACGACTGATACACCGCTATAATATTATTACGATAAAAGTGCTTAATACTTAATATAATACTTAAATTTAATATATATAGGGTTGCGCCGAATCTACCAGATCGTCGCAGTGCCGTTCTTCCGAGTTTGAGTGCGACGACCATAGCCACTGTGTCATACAATCGTGGGTATGCGACGGCAGCGTAGACTGCGCCGACGGATCCGACGAAGCGCCGCACAGGTGCCACAACACCACATGTCGGTCCGACCAGTTCCGTTGTCGGGACAACACGTGCATTCCTGGATTCCTCCATTGTTCCGGTACGCCCGACTGCGCCGACGGTAGCGACGAAGAAAACTGCAGTAAGTCACATTATAAAGTAACATTTAAATCGCGTCGCATCACAGGTCTGGTCAATGTTTCTATGCTGTCCTCGCCACGCGCCTCCTTCCCTGTTATATTTCCAACGACACGCTCCACAAGGAACCGAACCTCCGTACTGATTTGGTGGATACAGTCAGGTCCACTTATTACGAATTTTGATTCCGATAACCCCTTTGAAAATCCGTCCTGTTGCCTAAAATACGAAAAAGGTGTAAAGACGTCATAATTTAAACTAAACTATAGTTACTGGAATTTCGTATACGTAGAGTACATAGGTATATTGCTTATTTTAACTTTTATGTTCAGATATTTTATATTTTACTATTTCAAAAAATATGAAATTCACTTTTGATGATAATAATATTATATTATATACAATACCTGCAACATTCGGGATTCACTTACAAGTGACTTATAACTCGACATGCACGAGGATACAACAATAGAATAACACAATAGGTACAATATATTTATATTTTATTTGTCATCTACTGTTCAAGATGAACAAAGTGAACATCAAAAAAAAAACTAATGCCTATGATACACATTAAAATATTATATTGTATAAAGATCGCTTTGTGCAGGGGATATTCGTCGCCATCATGCCAAAACTGGTCAAGTGTTAAAAGTGAGTACCTAGTGACCAAGTGAAACAACATGTTTAAATGTCTTATTTTGTATAAAACTATTTATTTTATCACTTGGTCACTTTTTTCGTATATTAATAGGGACAAAATAAGACATTTACACATGTTATTTCACTTGGTCACTTTTAACACTTGACCAGTTTTGGTACGATGGCGACGAATTATGTTCTTGATGAAACGTTTTGTTCGTTTCAAAAATGACAACCTATACTTCGTATAAATATATTGTATGCCGCTGAATAAAATAATATTAATATAATATTTATTTAATAACAGGGATTAAAATTAGTTTGAGCAATTAAGTCAAACTGATTTTTACGAGTACTTTAATCAAACTAATTTTAAAAACCATTCTATCAAAACATTATTTATCGTATTCATTTTAAAAACACTAAGCCAATTTAAAAACTAGGTTTCCCAGTATATGAATGGTTTAAAATTGATATATGCAAACTATTTTTTCTCCGTCAACACTTTACCTGAAATCGATACACGCAACTGATTTGAAAAAAAAAATTTTATTAAACTTATCTCTCAAAATATTTTTAGAAATAGTTTTTCGTTAAATTAAATTATATAATTCATTATATTATCAGTTCAATAATTTTAAACAACCGCACCGGCTGAATAATATCATAACACAAAACGCGCGTAATGCGCTTGAAAAAAAACCCTAAATGGAATCGGCCGATATCTATAACAATTATAGGTTTATGCTGCGAGAAAAATTATGGGTAGGTCATATCGAAGGTTCATCACGTCGTGTACGCTGCTGACAACCACCTGCAGCCTGATCGTAACGCTTTTCTAAAACACATCACAATCACTTCAATCGGCCTTTGTCGTTTTCAGAAGAACCGGTGCACAAGTGCGACCCGTACACGGAGTTCGACTGCGGCACCGACGAGGCGGGTGGCATATGCATACCCATGGAGAAGGTGTGCGACAAGAACATGGACTGTCCCGGGTTCGAGGACGAGGAACAGGAGTCGTGCAACGTGAACGAGTGTCTGATCAACAATGGAGGCTGTACGCAGATTTGCGTCGATTTGCCGCACACTTTCCGCTGCGCCTGCAAGCCCGGCTACAAGCTCATCAGCAACAACACGTGTGACGGTCTGTATCGTGATTTTTCTTATCACAACTATTATCATATTATTATTGTTATTATTATTATTATTATCGTCGTCGCTCTATGGTATAACGTGAATGGTGAATATAAGTTCACCCCTCGGGTATAATCGTCGGCTTATTTATTTATACTTCGAGTGGGGTATAATTTAATTATATAATACGCTCATCCGATATTTTCCACAGTAGGTACTTATCCCTATACCTATTTATTTTCCTTACCCTGCGTGAGTGCAATCGACAGGTGGCCACTCCTAAATATAAGCGTTAATACTCGATGTGGCTGAACGTCATCGATTTCTTATACAGATGCATTGCCGCAAGAAATCTGATGGCCAGCACAAACGGCGTCAGACGTGCAGGGCAACGGCTATCATGTTTCGGCGGTGCCGTTTTAATTTATTTCGATTTCATATTCGAAATTTATATAGATTTCACGATTTCGGAACTTGCAAGCTGGAGAGGAAAACGAGAGATGAAATCGCATATTGTTAACAACATCGATTTTATTATTTGGAATATAAAAACACCCAATGACAGTAAAATTAATTGAAACGGTTACCTATCAATATAGGTACATCATAGATACTAGGATAATAATATAATAATCGCGTAGGTACTTTCGTTTATCTAATAAATGTGCCGCAACTACATTTGCCTTTGTTGCGGTTCGATTTAGTACCGGATCATATACATTTTTTTTAAATAAAATAAAATAATATAATTTTACTATGGTGTTTTAAAAATTATATAGTTCACAACAATTCCTTTAAAATTATTAGCTATATTACATATTGTTAGAGTGTTGAATATAAGTTGGTAAGTATAAACTGTACAAGTAAAACGCAGTCTGATAAAAATCAAATTGTATACGAATTTATAACAGTAGAAATGTAGAATATAATTTATATCACCTAAATATTTATACACTGGAGCCTCAATATTTTGATTGCGGCAATGGGGGGAGTCGATAATGCTGTATATCAGGCCTATATGTATATAGGTTCATGTTAATGGGTGTCAATATGAGTGTTATTATCAGTTTATAACAGAAAAAAAGTACCTAATAAAAAACATAACATACACAATTTGTGATATCGTCCAAACATACGTTATGTGCTCGTAATGATAATGCTGACGATACCCGTTATAGATTTCTGTTTGGTTTTTTACCGACTCAATTTTTATTTTTTTTTTTTACATGTCCGAGATATTGATTTAAACATCAAGCGAAACTGGGTTATCTCTATTTTTGTAAATGAATTTGCGTGACGTGAAATAATATATATATAATATATAATCATAATATTAATTATTAATTTATATAAAGGTCATATGAAAATAAAATTAAAATAAATTATTAATTCTTGTCTCGAATATGCAAAAAATGGAAAATCGGAATTCATTATAATAAATTTAAACTTCAGACCACAATTTCATTTTTTACTGTAAAAGCAAAAATGATAACCATATGCAATATTATGATAATACTGAGGTTTATAGATCTGATACAATATGTTTTATAGTACCTATACCAAAGTGGTAAAGTCGAACCTATACACATAATTTATTAGTCTAAACGGTAGGTGCTGCAGGATCATATTTTTAAGCTGCTGCAGTGTGTGAGGTGAAACGCTAAATATTTATTTATCTATCCATAAAAAATCTGTTTACTGGAGTGCTTTGTTCATTATTAATCGTGCACAATATTAAAATTTGCAGACGTAAATGAATGCGAGATCGAAGGCAGCTGTTCGCAGATATGTATCAATGAAAAGGGCACGTACAAATGCGAATGCGAACCGGGATACCTGCGGGACCCTCAAGATCACACCAGGTGCAAGGCGATGGAAGGACACGCGTCACTCTTATTCTCCATGCAACACAACATACGGAAGATTTCGTTGGATCATCACGAGATGTCCGCCATCATCAACAGCACAAAATCGGCCACGGCCATCGATTTCGTATTCCGCACCGGAATGATATACTGGGGAGACGTATCTGAAAAGAAAATTTACAAGTAAGTAATATAGTACTATAATATATAGGCGCATACTTTCACGATATTCTTAACCCTATTTTCAAATAAACTGGTTCGAAATGTATATAAAATAATACCTATATATACTGCACCGGTGTATAAATTAAAAGTTCTACAGTTTTTTTGAGATTTATGATTGACCATGCGGCAGGGTATCACTGCAAAAACGATGTAGTGTATAACATAATATAGGTGGTAATAATTTATTGTTTTGTGCGTCTATGCGCGGATTTAATTTGTATTGTGCTTCGCTGTAGAGCGCCGATCGACGAAGGCCGACAGCGGACAATCGTAGTGGAAAGCGGCTTGTCGTCGGCCGACGGTTTGGCTGTGGACTGGATTTACGGACACATTTATTGGACGAACGCGGACAAGGACTCTATCGAATTGGCCAACTTCGAGGGAAACATGCAGAAGACGCTTTTCAAATCGGAACTGAAGGAACCCAGATCGATAGCCGTGGACCCACTCAACGGGTAATTTACTGCGACAACAACGTCCCCCCCACTCCCCATCTACAAAATAAAAAAAATATACGAAATCATAACCCTTACACTGCCCGTTTTCCCGTCATAATATCATATCGACTACAGATACCTATAGTCAATAACGTCATAATATTATCATTATTATTATTATTATTAATGCGCAACAAACGTGCGTCCGTTGACAGATGGTTGTATTGGAGTGACTGGGGCAGCAACGCGAAGATTGAACGGGCCGGCATGGACGGCACGCACCGCGAGGTGATCGCCTCGTTCGATGTGAAATGGCCGAACGGCATCACCCTGGACCTGGTGTCCAAGCGACTGTACTGGGTGGACGCCAAGCTCCACACCATCTCGTCGTGCAACTTCGACGGCAGCCAACGGCGTCTGGTCCTGTTCAGCCCCGTCTGGCTACCGCACCCGTTCAGCATATCCACGTTCGAGGACTCGCTGTACTGGTCTGATTGGAACCAGAAGGCGATAATCAAGGCCAACAAGTTTAACGGTTCCAACATCACAACGGTCACCGCCCTGCACATGGTATACAAACAATATTATTGCATAGCATTTTAAAATGATTGTAATTTTTACGACGTCGAAATAAGTCAAAACCGGCCTATGACGACCTGTCGCTGTAGCGTATAGTTTCTTTGATTTTCTTGACTGAAACCCTCTACGAGGGAAATGTGTGCACATTTTTCCTACACAAGAGCTATAGACAAACGTATGATATTATAGTCGGTAATATAATGACAGTCTGCGCGTATAGACTATACTAGTGTACCAGTGGTTTGAATTTGAGATCTGATCGTCGCAAAATATAGTTGAGATCGACTGCACGTTCATCAAATAATATTGTTATTGAGTTTGTGTTGATATTGTTTTGTTTTTCACCACAGCGGCCGATAGATATTGTGTTAACTACAGTGATCGCGTATTGTTTTTTTTTTTTTGATCCTCCGATAACTGCGTTTTTACTCGGTGGCGTGGCGAACTCAAAATAGCCGCCAAAGCCGAACACTTCTCGAGGAATATCTTTGGTGGGGGTAGTGATGGGCAGAGTTTCACTCTTACTGCACGCCCTCCTCTTTCGCATCGGTATTATATATATTTTATACCATACCTATAGATACATAATATACGTGTCACGACCGTCGCTCAAAAGTCCTCGGAGGTACTCTCTTGCAAATGTCGCGACCTCGAATCGCATGCGCGTATTTATACATATAGGCACGACCGCCGCAGTGACCTTTGATGTATTAAAACGACGGTGACAATATTATCATATATGTGTGTAATGTGACTGCTAACAATAATACTATAAACATTTTGGCCGTTTCAGACTCAGAACCCGATGGTGGTGCACGTTTACCACCCGTACAGGCAACCCGACGGCGTGAACTACTGCGCCGCCGTCAACGGCCACTGTTCCCATCTGTGCCTGCCGGCACCGCAAATCAACAGCAAGTCGCCGAAAATCTCGTGCGCTTGTCCCAACGGCCTGATGCTGATGTCCGACGGTCTGATGTGCGCCGAAGAAGGTAAGCGTTGCCATTTCTATAAAATTACGTAATATTTTTTAGCATAATTTGTACTACTCGCGATGCCTATATATATATTATTCGTCGCACCGTATACACACGCAGTTCTGCGGCCGCCCAGAGCGCGGTTACGGTAATGTTTTTTTCAACCATATATTTTTATTATATTTTTATACCTTTTTTGCAACACTATACCTAATCATATTCTAATAATACTTGATTGATTTTTTCTTCCGAGTGGAAACATTGTTGTGATGATAATATTACTTATACATATTATTAGTTATTATTACGTTTTGTATTTTGATCGTTTTTTATTTTTTGTCTTTGTTTTTCACCGTCTTGTTTTTTGGTTGAATAATTTTACAGCTAAGAACTCAACGGTTTTAGCGAAACACAACAAACACAGAATTTATAAAAAATTCAATATTACGCTATTAAGTGAGTACATATATCAATATCCGTGGACGAAACCTGTGTACATATTTATGTATATCTTCTTCTTTCTTCTTTGCAAAACTTCTATAATAAGATAATAATATGTATAATATGTATACCTATATATACTACAGGAATGAGCAAAATATTTTACTATTCATACATCAAATATAAAATAAATACATATTATTCCATATTTGTCTAAAACACTACAAATGGGTACATATTTCCAAAAAAAGATTAAATAACTACGTATACTAAATTAAATAAACAATAATTTTAAGTTTTTATAAGATAGGTGCCTTTATTAATATAAAACAAACACAATTCTACTAACAGTTCCAAAAGAAACATCACATAGTTTTTAACAAAATAAAAAAGTTTACTATCACAGCTTTTAAATAAGATTTAATTTGAAAACATTGTATTTATTAATTGTATGTTCTACCATTATACACTAAAACAATAAAGAAATTATTTATATATACATATTATTAAGTATTGTAAATTTATTGTAAAAAATTTAAATTTGTTAAGTTCAAATTTACGCTATAAATTTATAAAATGTATTCAAAATACTTTATACTTGCTCATCCCTGTATAATATACAATATATACATATTATACGTTATAATATACACACGCTTGCGGTGGTTGGTTATACCTTGTACATTATTGTGTTCTCTTCGCCTGTCTATACATTATAATATACGCGTATCGCGTCGTTTTTCTCGTTTACCACTTAAAAATATTACAATTTTATTATCTGTAATGTGTTTACTGTCCGGTTAAAACGAAACCGATGGCATTGAGGGAGACCGCGGATCGAAATAAATTCGTATACATATTATATAATATTATAATATAACGTCGTGTCGCGCCGCGCCGGTGGGTTTGGGGTTTCTCAATAAATTTTAAATCGGAAATTGAACGGCCAAAAGTGTTTTGTATACGCTTTTTCGCAGCTTCTAAAAGTTTGCCACATCAATGCAATTGTGAAAAAAAAACTTTATATTTTCCTCCTAACTAAATACGTGACAATAATAACTGCAGACTATACACCATAGTACCTACTATATATTATTAAACTGATCAATATGCGGCAATATTGCTGCGGGTTTTGTTTTATGAGTTTCGTAGGATATATTTTATACCTATTTAGCTCCCTGTCGGAACACACCTTCCCGAACAATCGGAAAACTTCACGGGGTCGCGAGAAAGTAATAAATGCGTGTTAAGATCTCGTGATCTCTCTCGCCGTTAAGTCTTACTTATTTTCATCACCCGAGGGTCGTTTTATTTTTCCGTTAAAAAAAAAAGAAACTATATTCTTTTCACATTTAAAGAATTCATTTAAAACTTTGCACTTAAAAAAAATAACTTTGAAATATTTGAAAAGTATATGCTTATTGTGCAGTAATATATTATAATTTAGGATGTTAAATAAGTGAATTCCATATGGATGATTTGTTGTTCAATAATTTACATGCTATTAGCATCGATATTTTTTCTTTTTGGCTTTCATAAAATGAAATCGCGTTTCATATTATTATAATAATATCGCTCACCACAATTCAAAAATAATTTATTTCAACTTTTAAGTCAAGAACCCAATATGATATCCAATTACAAAACTATAAGCGATTTATTGAAATGTAGGATAAAATAAAACATCAACCGTCAAGGATTTAATTATTCTTCTTACATTATTGGGCATAAAGAATTCTCCTACAATATACCTGTACTTATAATTTGTGAATCGAACTTTGATTGATCGAGTTGGATTCTATAGGTACGCTATATATAGGTTTCATCTGCTCGGCGACCGTTGAAAAACAAAAACATCAAGGATCAAATGGCTGGGAAAATGGGATACTGTACAATGTACATATTATATAGGGCCTGTAGGTACAATGTTTTTGAAAACCTACCGAGAAAATCATTTCGCCGTCCACACACACGCACTAAAATACGATAGTCAAGAATATAATTATTAATTAACACGTATATGGACCCTAAATATCTCCTTCCTCTGCGCACATATTTTAATATAATATTATTATATTATGGTATTACCTACTACCTACCTACTATAAATTGAACCAGCAGTCTGCAGCAAGGACGAAATTCACATGCACACGGTTAACACGCTATTTTAATACGTCGTATTTAGTTGTATTTACCGCATACATGTTATAATAATTCTTAAGTTCACACAATAATTATAATAATGTTATATTGTAGTATAACTAGATACTATCGTGCGAACGGAATCGAACACGCAATAATAATATGTACAATATACAGGACGTGACGGTATGGGACAGTCAAAATAATAATAATTATTTATATAATTAATCATACGCTAATAACAATCACTCTGACTTTGCAGTTTGCAATCTACTTGATTAAGTTTAATGAACCATAATATGTTTATTCTAATTTATACCATTATAATATTTATAGTACCTACATATTTGTTTAGATTCAAAACAGATTTTCTTTATATTATATTATTATTTTTATCATCTACTAGACGAGTCTGTGCAGCAGTTACTGTGCGTCGTTCAGCTTTATTCTGCGCGTCTTGTGTATAAAATATTGTATAAATAATATTATAAAATTTTAAAAATAATAACAACATGTAATGTTATAATGTATAGTATAATACGACGTCACAGACCATAGTACGCACTTCTGAAAATGCATGAGATGAGCACGCACGGTACCTATATGCATCAAGTTATAATACACGTCGCACGCATTGTACCGAAATAGAAACCGAACGGCGCCTCTGCAATGTAATTTGTCCGAGCGTCGCGCCGCTCCCAAATCGGTCCAAAAGACGCTGTTTAGATAATATGTATATGACATAATAATATTATTATTGTGGGTTATATTTCGCTAAATCACTCGCTGTATACATGATGGATAATATTATATCAAATAATATTTATTTTATTATATTATATACTTACGCGTTTCTGCTGCAGGTGGTGGTGCATTAGTAGAGCTAAGCATAATAATAATACGCGTATGGTATATAATATAATATTGTGTACGTCCGCAGTCGTATATAATATATTTCAATAATAATATAATATAATATACCTATTTCCTACGTACATATTTTGTGCGCGTACCGGCCGCGACGGTATGTATATATAATTTATTCGGAATAGGTATAGGCTTTATGCGTTCACTATTCAAAAAGATCTGCAACAGAGAGAGAGAGAAACATGAAGAGACTATATTAGTATAATATTACATTATTATTTGCCCTTGGAATCAGCACCGGGAAGTAAAATAATAAAAATCGAACGCTCGCGCAGGAGTCCTTGACGAGGCGCTCGTGTGCAGTATAATAATATATTATGCGATATTACTGTATGAATATTGTCGTGTGTCTTACGTGCGTTATATATACGCGAGCCTCGCCCGCAGTTGGTGTATTCTTTCCGTCCGAGTCGCTGTGTGCGAATAACGAAATCATCGTCAACAATATATTATTATTATTATTATTATTATACATTGTAATATTTTTTAATAATCCGTTTGTCGGGAGATCTATTTCGTTTGGTTTTTGAGTGATATACCCGCGCTTAATAACAACAACGACGACAACAATATCACTAAAATAATAACAACATTGTAATATAACTTCGATAGTATATATAAATTATTATTATATCCTACAATATAATATAAGGAATAAAGTTTTTTTTGCATTGGTATACTGTTTCCGTCGTTTGCGGCGAAAAAATAAAAAAAAAGGTAAGTACCTAAGTGCTTTTGTACTTTACGCAACGAGTCTCGTCCTTTTTATGGGAGCCTTTTCACCGTCGTCGGCTGTATGTATATGGTATTTGTATAAGTATTTTGTGTATTAAACGTCGAGACGCTAGGCCTGCGTGTCCTGGGAGGCATTGTGTACAATTTTTTTTCACAGAGTCCAAATCGCGCGAGTCCTGTCATCGGAAATCCTCAATAATATTATGCCGACCAGAGATTTCTCGCATGTCGTATACTATACACCATACACTTACCTATTGTATTAAATATACATATCATTGTTATGGCCTTATGAGTCCTGTATAGAACATATTGTTTTATTAATATAATATTTTATTTTTATAATGCAAATGCGATCAATTTTATGCTGATCATATTGTTTATTATAATATACAAATGCAATCTGTTTAATGCAATTCCTGCCTCTTATAATATACGACTGCCGACGATATAGACCAGTGAATTATATTAATTTACTTCGATCTGTCATAATTATTTATATTATGTATTTATGTTCCTATACGTGTCCGTCGTCTTCGCGGCTGCTTTAGTGCACTATTTAATATATTTATACTTATAACATTTCTATTATTATTTATGCGTTTCTTTTGGTGGCGGTGCAGGTCATATAATATATTTTACGATATATTTACTGACTTATTATATATATATATATATATATATATATATATTATATATGTATAAATTTGTATACACTATACATGTATTATAATATCATCATGTTTTCGATTCCCTGCACGTTCATTGGCAATACGTCCTAACGCCCGTTCGCTCTCGTTGCAGATACGAACAGAACGATGACGGAAATAAACGTCAACGACCACAACGAACCTGAGGACAGCGGGCTCATAGCTGCCATAATAATATTCTCCGGTTCGCTATTGATCACTCTCGCAGCCCTGGTGAGTGAGCCCACATCCCACCACCCCCCCCCCCCCCCGGACCGTCAGGTGGTGTATCCCGGTATTTCGGCTACATACGGATACCGCGTTATACGTACCTAACGTCATCCCGTGACGTAACGTCTAATACGCTCTAATGTATGCTCGGTTTGCAAATTTTATTCCAGGGCGCTTTCCTGTTGTACCGGCACTACTTGCACCGCAACGTGACCAGCATGAACTTCGACAACCCCATCTACAGGAAAACAACCGAAGACCAGTTCACGCTGGAGAAGAGTCAGTACCAGCCGGCAAGGGTATACCCCACGTCCGTCGGCGAGGAGGTAAACTTCAACGTTATCATTTAAAGACCAGAAAACACCTCCCCGTCACACACGACCCATCACCCCCTCCAACAATGAACCCCACACAACCACTACCACCAGAAATCCCAGCCAAGTACCTATATAATATTATTATGTATTATCGTCGATGCAACGCCGTTAAGCTACATTCGATCTTTTCTGCTCTTAATTTTTTTGCATTTTTACACGCTGCGTGTTAGTTCTTTAACGACAACTCGGTAAGTCCACCGAACAATAATATTAAAATGTGATGTTATAAATGTACACGACGCATTCATTCAAGTTATAGTACTATATAGTAGTAGTAGTAGTATAGTAATATTAATAGTGTCGACTCACATGTGCAATTTTTATATTTACATAACATCGCGACACGCGTGATGATGGTGTTCTTCATACCTACCTACGCGTTGTTTATCTGATTTGTGTATTATTTTTTTTTTTTCAGGCCGAAGAGCCGTTGACTCGTCCTGGCACCAACGAGTACGTCTAAAGTATAGACCGTTTATAGTTTCTCTGCACACAACACTAGTCAATGAAAAAATAAAAATAAACAAATTACAAATCGGGTTGTTCACGACGGAGCGCAATTTGTGCGCAGCCCACGACGAAATGTCTGGCGAGTTACCAATTTCATGCGCAAATGCGCTCAAATAGTGTTCAACTTACCGAACGACTTATAATATCTTCCCCGTGTTTTTTCTTTCTTTTATTATTATTTTTATTATTATTATTAATTTTATGTTGTATAACTTTGTTCAGTCTTCCCAGCGTTTTTTCGTATACATATAATAATTTAATTATTCCTCACGCCAATATTTAAACGAAACAGTTCCTATTGTATATTTTTTTTAAGTTATATTATTAATGTTTGTGTAAAAAAGAAAATAATAATATTTTATTTAAGCTATGCGGTTTGCCTTTAACGACTGAGGTGTACGTGCCAAAAATTATGAATTGAGTTGTTTTAAATTTATTATTGTTTGTTGCTCAAAAGTAGGAATCCTTTGATCTGCATCAGTTCGCTCGTTGTTCAATTATTTTAATCGGTAAATTATTGTCCCTTCTGGTTTGTTTGGAAAAGTAATATGATATAATTATTGTAATTATAAGGAATTTACAATATATGTAAATATATATATTTATTTTAGCGCCATTACTGTTGAGTAGTCAATTTAGCAGCTATTTATATTTAATTATATATACTATAGTTCCGTTATAAATATTAAAGATATTTTGTAAGCTTAACGTCTTATTATATATCAAATAAATCGTGTTTTTAATTGGATATTATATAAAAATAATAAATTATATATGTACATATAAAGGAACCAGTTATAAGCTTAGCAGATAGTGATAAGCGTATTGGATTTGTTTCATTCGAAAACTGTATATTGTTTTTTCGCTAAAAAAACGCACATTCTTCTAACGAATGTGTACACAAACACACACTCGCGTCTCGGTTCAAAAATATATGTTGTGAAAACCAATTACCATTTATTTGTCATCAAGGTTGTAAAAATATGATAAACATAATATGTATGTGTAACATTTCGTTAGATAAATATAGTTTTTATTATTTAACTGTGATTTTTTTGTTTTTAAATATATTTAATTAATTATTATACGATTACATAATATACATATTAGTGAGTCCCATTTTGTAAACTCAAACACATAGTGAAAAGTGGTTTGTTAATTTTTTTTTTTAATTAATCGATGGATAAACAAAAAAAAACTAAATAAACATGATCGATCATTATACAGCGTATAGTCTTATATATTATCTTATTATTATCGTAAGCATACCTATTATATCTATACAACACAATATGCTCCGCCGCATACGTTATATAGGTACTTATATTATCGTCGCATACACAGATACAAATACGGCATATTGTTCAGGTATAGTATAGCCGGTACTGTGTGATGCATGGCAGCTAATCCCGGAGTTTCACGTCTATGAGAAAAATTTCACGCCCGAACCTCCGTCCAGCGTAAGTATTTCCGCCTGTTGACGTCGCTCCAACACCCGCAAAGCTTTGGTCAGTACACCGTCGTCAATACCGTTCAGATCTATAAAATTGTAGACACAAAAAAAAAATTAAAACGAATACTTTGACGGACAACAAACAACCCCGTGCAAATTGCAAAATACTATAACAGATCCAACTGTCTAAGGTGGTTACTTGCGGGTAAATATTACATTTGATTGTGAGACTGAGACATTTTAATTTTGCTTCGCCACTGTATAATATCTTATATATACAAAAATATATCTATATTTTCATACGTGTAAATTGGATACGTCCAAAAAAGTCTTAAACTTAGCGTTATGACAGTGGCGTAATTAGGAATTTGTCCTTATACATTTTTTACACACAAAATACTAAATTTTCAAGTACGGTGGCGAGTGGTTTGTATATATTATGAAGGCTCTGGAGGGGGGATATATCACAATCATCATCCCCCTTAATTACGCCCCCGGCGTTATAATATAATATATTATAATTTATAATATTATCTTAGATTTGATTTACAGCTCAGACTAACCCCACGCGTTTCCCTAAATTTCAAAAACAGATAGTTTGATTTTAAAATTATATTACCGCCACTGTCGCTGGCTATCTCGTAGAACGTGCACACCGTGTTGAGCATGGCGTTGTCCTGAGCCCATTTGTACACTATCGACGCCCATTCGTCCAACGTGTGCCAATAAACATTCCACCTAAAAATGACATGCTTTATTTTAAACAAATAACATATTCACTCCGCAAAGTATCAACACTGATAATAATTTAATAACATGTGAGTATATTTAGTAGGTACTTATATGGATATAAGCAAGACTGGTCCGATAATTTGACTTTTGACTCCTAAAAGTCTAAACTGCAGGCATTTGTATTGCTGCTCGCGTGAAATTCCAACGCGTGTGTTATCGTGTCACGATGATTTGGAATCTCAAGAATTTCGTATAACGACTCTCGCCGAGAGACCGACCAAAATATTCTAACGCATGACGCTCGAATAGTCGAATTCTCAAAAGGATCATTTCGGATTATATTTCGACAAAAGCCGTGAAGGATAGGCAGGTACCTACCGTAGAGTAAATATATAACATATTAGTAGACCAATATACATATAGAGTCACTCAGTCACACACTCACACTGTCATAGAGATATACGCGTATGCATATAAATACACAGTATCAGACGAGGATCTAGAAATGAAAAAGGGTGGGGGGGCTAAAGTACAAAAAAATGTACAAAAAAATACAAAAAAAAAGTACAAAAAAATCACTTATTTTGTACGAAGTCTTTCTTATTTTTTGAAATATCTTAAGTACCGAAGTCCTAGTCTAAGGATCTAAAATTAATATATTATATTATTAGTATAATATATATATATATATATATATAAGTATATACACGTACAAAGGGGGGGGGGGGCTATCCGCGCAATATGAATCAAGCAAACCAGAGGATTAATCTATTATACTTATATATAGGCTCGGAATGGATGGAAAGTTGTGCACGATAAACCGGTTCGTTCTCAAAAAAAAAAAAGCAAAACGTCATTCTAAAAGTTTTTTAATTTGTTTGTAGGAACAAGTGCGTAGGTATCACCATATTATGTAATATCATTTATTAAGTATACTTAATCAATGTTAATATTAAAATCTTTGTACCTTGTTCTAGTCTTGTCAAGCGGTTCGGCATTTCCCGTCTTCTGTAGAACGCCTAAAACCGTCATGATCGCATCAGGTGACAGTTTTCCTGAAAACGAAAAATACTTTTTATTAATATATAATAATATAATATCATACTAATTCAGCTTTACGATTTTCCAACATTTTATAGCCTTCCACGCGATCATATCGATTATTTCCGTTATTAGTGTTAGGTATTAAAGATAAAAAACATTTTTGACAAATTTGTTTTAAACTGGCGGAGATAAAATAAAGGGCCAGTAAATTATGATAAAGAATATTATGGGCGTTACTGAAATATAATATTACTTTTGTCGTATATTTTAACGAGGAACCTACATCGTAATCGGGGTTTGTTAGTAATACGACTCATTCGAACGGATGGATAAAAATATTATATAATGAGTAGCAATTCGAAAATATTTTTAATTGATTTATATTTTCGTAGTAAAATATGAATAAAATGGTGTACTTACAATTAATTATATAGCTATTGGTTAAAAGCAACATTAACTTGATAAATATTTTCTATTACAAAATTCAAAATTGAGTCAACAGAGTTAATTGCCTAATGCAAAGACGCAGAGTGCAGCCAATGATTTCAATCAGATTTAAAAGCTTTGATATATATATACATATATATACTTAAGGAAAAAAGCGTTCATTAAAACATATTACTGTTATAATATATTTTTCAACTGTACGAAGAGAATCTTTTTCATATATTATAATAAAACTACAAGCTGAATTACACTTAAATTCGATTTCCTTCTATTTTTATACGTTAGTGTCAAATAAACGCATGATGATAATTTAGATATCATATAAAACATAATAATATCATGTTTTTAGTACAATACAAAATACATTGTACAACGGGCAACATTTTTCCTTTAGTTAGTATCATAGGCGCAATTTCAACTTTTGGCTTGGGGGGGAAGGGGGGCTGAATATATTAAAGGCAAGCAAACTATTGCAATATAGCATATTAAAATTGTATGTCCTAGGTTTTTGGGGAGGCTACGGCTAAGTTTGGGGGGCTTAACACCCCCAGTCCCCCCAATTTGCGCCTATGGTTAGTATATTACTTACTGTTAAAAAAATAGTTGGAGAAACTTGAGCAAATTCCTACGAGACGAAAGCTATATGCACTATGCAGGTAAACGTGATCGTTTTCAAGCGTACCTAATACCTATATATATTATAAATGTACCAAATAATTTTGTAATGACTGCCGAGTGCTGAGTAACAGTATCACTTATAACAAAAATTAATAACATACGAATAGATAATCATAACACTAATTGAAATATAATGTATGCACTTGAAATAATGGTTATTACCTATCTACTTTCCATAGGTAGGTGTATGGAAATCATATTTAATCTATGAACTCCAAATGAATGAATTATGAAATAAAGAGTGTATGAACATTATTGTATTTTATAGGTTATAATTTATAGGTATGAGTTTATAATGAGCCAACGTGGATAAACTTATATTCAATGAATTAATGATATTTTTTTTGAGAAAACCAATATAAAACATGAAAATTATAATTACCTACGTTAGGTAAAAAGAAGAAGCACGGGCAGCTGCAATTTCTTATTTTGTTGTATTACATATTTACAGTGGCGTACAAACGGGAGGCCCCGAACCCCCTCCCCCCCAGGACCAAAAAAAAAATTGTGATATTATTGATGAATTTCTTATTATTAATCATCCGTGTATACACAAAAATACGTCATAATAATATGACTAGGTATTGAGTATACACAATACTTTTCCAACAACGAAAAAAGATTTCATAACGAAATTATGGGTGCCGTATATTAATCAAAATAGACATTTGATCGTACACAGTCAGATAGTTGCGTGCGGACATAAATACCCGGGTAAATACCATATTAATATCTGAGCGCACGGTAGTGCGCCAGGCCAAGTTCCAGCAATGCCAGTGTATCATCTTTACACGAACCAATTCGCCCAGTTTTTCTAACATATATATCTCTGTTCCCTCTTAAGATAAACTTTTGAAATTTAAAACACAGATTAATCTCGAGTAGTTTAGGACGCTGTAAGCAAATGAGCCCTTAATATTATGCCATTTCAAAATGGGAGGATTTCAAAATTTTCAAAATTGTTACTGACTCACTCACTGATCATCAAAATTATAAGACACTTCCTGTATAGGTAGAAACGTGAAATTTGGCACAAAGGTAGGTCTTACAGTGTAACTAAAGGGAAAAATCAAAGTAGTAAAATCTACATTGTGGCCAAGTCTGCTATTTTTTAATTCGTAACCTCACTGCACTCCTACATTAAAGAGCAACACTCCTCTTTTATTTTTATTGTTTAACACTTGGCCAGTTTCTGAATGAGGCATAAAACATCATTATCGAATGTACTCACTTATGACTTACGTGGGTGGTGGGAAGATAAGAACTCAGAAAAAAGTTAAAGGTTTAGGTTTTTTCTCAAAAAAGACAGCGAATCATAGTAGTGGTATCTACATTGCGGTATTATACATAGGTATATACATACAACTATGATGGTATAAATGTATAATATTATGGTAGATTTATAGATCACTAGCTGATATGACTTATAATCGATGTATATATTGGATGTTAATAATGTAGGTGATTGATTATTAAAATTATTATTAAATTATTTATTATAAAACTTTAAAACTATTGTGGATATAAGAAACATTTGAATTTCTTTTTTCATTTGTTTCAAATTCAATGCGATTGTAACTTTTTTTTAACGTTTGTCAAAAGAATGGGATACAACTATAATACAAGTGTTTAACTGGATCCTAATATAACAAGCAGTATTGACTGTAAAAAACGGATGAAATCAAATCACCATTCCTTAGTGGCCATTGGGTCTAGATTCAGCTCTGTTCTTAGAATTTTATAGATACAATATGTACACCTACTGGATATGGTAGTATTGTTGAAAACAGGCAATAGGTCTCCTTCGCGTACATCAATAACAGACACTTTCTGCGTGCGACAATAATCCAATAGCAATGTTCTCCAAGCGTCTAATTGCTTCTGTCTTGTCTCCGCGTTTGGCTGGATCCTGTTAACGATAATCAAACAATAGTAATTAGTAATTACAAATACATCAAACATTGCAAAAATATTATCGTATTTGGACACTTGTCGAACGAACTTACGTAAAGAAAGGTGGGAAGCTGTATTGCCACGGCCATTGGACATCACCCATTTTGATGTTACGTAAACATATATGTAGTTCTCGTTATTTGGAAATTTTGAATTCTAAACGATGGAAACAGTAGTCAGTAAAAATACGTTTTCACTTGCAAAATTGAAAATAATAAATATTATTCAAATTGTCGGTATCGGTTATCAGACAAAGTAGGTAAAAAATGAAAAACAATAATATTATTATCACTCTGATAAGAATACAGTGTAGCACTGCAGCAAACAATATTGTTATTATAATTATTTAATATGATCTAAGCGTAAACTCGTAACTCGTCCGTCGTCAGCACGATTATAAAAAAGTTCTTTTTGACTTCCTAATAATTGTGGTCGTCATTTATTGTAGCCTGTATCATTTTATAATAAACTTAATTAATTATTATATCATGAGCTACAGTACCGCACAAATAATGAGTATTTCCATTTACAAATCGCTTAAAATTATACTGATTTTATATTTCAAAAGAAAAATTAAAAGATTTGAAAATGATAATAATGTTCGCTGTGTATTTATAACTAATAAATTGAGTTCAGCCAATTTATTACTAGATCAACTAGAATCACGAGCCTAAAAAAGCATAAAATAGTAAAACCGGTACCAATAGGGAGGGGAATATGAAAAAATGTGCAGGTTTTACAAGATAAAATTACATTGCATCTATGAAGAAAGACTAGGATTTTTACAGATTAAAATTTTATTATTTTTATGCTGTGCTGCACTGGTTATCTCAAACCACCAATCCTTATAATATTGTAAGTTTAAAATCTTTAGCTTGCTAAAAATATGCATCATAAAAGTGAAGAGCGTGTATAAGTTAAAATCAAATTTATCAGAAACAAAAAATCTAGTACCTACCTCTACTTTTTTTGTTGTAAACAATTTTGATTTTGGAACAAATGCACTTTACCAATCCCCTCACGATTTTCAAATTTTTTTTTTTCAAAAGACTTGGTTTTTAATGCTTATAACGATGGTGTAATTTTTTTCCCCCAGAAACTATTATTTTAGAAGTTATAACCTTCCAAAGTTTGCGATTTTACGTTTATTCGCATGCGAGCATCACTACTATACCTAATGTCGCGCGGACGACCATTTATGTTATTTTTTGTACTTACGCTGTTAAGAAAATTGCATTTTTGTTGCACCAGGTCACCAACCGGGGTAACTCGCTCCCTGCGCTCGCTCGGACAATTAAAAACGAAAATATCCCCCGATTTGCTGTGCAAAACCACCTTGGGTAGGCCTCGAAATTAAACAAAGTTGTTAAGAAGCCATTATCTTCGCAGGTAGATGACCGACTAATGGTTACCTATTAACCCAAAACTTACTATGTCCCAAAACTTGTTAAAATATTTAAAAAAAATTAAAATTTGTTACAGGCGCTGCGCGTGGCAACCAAGTAGCGTTGCGCGCATGCGCATAAACGTAATATCGTAAACTTTGGAAGGCTATAACTTCTAAAATAATAGTTTCCGAAAAAAAAATTTACACCATCGTTTTAAGCATAAAAAAACAAGTCTTTTGAAAAAAAAAATTGAAAATCGTGAGGGGGTTGGTAAAGTGCACTTTAGCCTTGATTTTTTTAAAAAAATCACATTTTATTATGTATAACATAATGCATATAATTGCATATTTAGCCACTTTTTCCTTGCATATTTGCATAATATTTGACAATTTATAAATGCATATAAATCCGGGCTCTACTTATTACAGATAATACCAGCAGACAAATCTGATGGAGCTATCTGTTCACGTAAAAATAAAATATTAATAAAAGAATAAATTTCAAATGAATTTTAACCTTCAATTTAAAAACAAAATCAATCAACCACTAAAATTAGACAGATATACAGAATAAAAGTATTATTAAACTAGACAATTTAAAGATTTATCATTTTAATACTTTTATATTTTGTTAAATATAACAAAATGTTTATTCTATTTTTTTTTGTTTTTAATTAATATTTATTAGTATTTAGTATGTATGCTTTTTAAGTTTTATTAACACAGTGAGTAGATCTGAAATCCATACAAATTTGCAGACCTGCTTATCATGTAAGTTATGAACTTGTGGTAATATCACAGATTATATTAAATAGATTATATAATCTGTTGTAATATGAATAATAATATCAAGAAAAACAGTCCAGTGGACAGTTGTAATTTACTTCAATCTAACTCCAACAATATTTAACGTTGAATATATTACACAAATTAAATAAATTATGTTTACCTATATTGGTATAGTTCTATTATAATAATTGATAATAATATATATAAATTATTAATTTATATAATATATTAATATTGCATGTTTTTAAATGTATTAAAAATAATTTATACACTTATGTACTTAGAAAAAAATCGTACTGAGGTAACCATAATAATATCAATTACGTCTTTCTCTCCCATTCACAAATTAAACATTTGTTTTAAAATTTAAATACAATTTGTCTACTATTATATAGGAAAACACAGTATTAATAAGCTCAAACTGAAATTACGGCAGTATGGCCAGCTCCAAGCCAATTAGAAACTTTTGTCATTGTTTGTTGTTTTTCGCTAAATTATGAGATGCCCAATTAAGTGATGTCTTCCACGAATTGCCTAATGCTTCTTCAAACTTGGATCGGAAATGCATTTTAGCATCATTTTCTGATAGGTCCATTACAAGTGTCTCACGTAAATAATTGAGATCTTTTTCGGAACCCAATTCAGGCAGACCAGTTGAAATCATCATTGCAAAAAGAGAAAGTATTAATGAGCCATGTCTCCTTAATATTAGAAAGGCCTGAAACAAAAAAATTTACAAAACACTTTTTATGACTAATATAGCTTTAGTTATATAGTTTGAAAATGACTTATTAGGTACTAAATTTACCTTTTCACAGTAATTCTGGAACATTTGGAATTCGAGGGCCTCTTTTCTAGTCTGGCCTTTATTAATAACATGCACAAAGTCGTGGGTCAACACAAATGGTACACGTTCACGGCGGAAACCAAATTTCTCTTTGAAATGACCAAGAATGTGACCAAAATCAATGTGAAACAGCTAGAAAAAATATAATTAAACATAATATAAAGAAATATCTGTTATGTTATGATATTTAAATATACGTACTTGGCCTGTTTTTTTGACCATAATATTGTCGGAATGGCGATCAGCAACACCCAGTACATAGGTTGCCACACAATAGCCAGCACATGAAAAGGTAAATTCTTCAATGGCTTTTTGCAATGACTGTTCTGTTTGATTGTAGTCTTTTAACCATGCTAATAATGTTGGCATTGAAAAAAATTATTTACATTTTTGGTAATTATATTTTACTATACAATCTTACCTAATAACGATCCTTTTTTAAAAGCAGATGTTGCTGAAAACATTCCTTTTTCTTTTTGAATATTAGCTATGGTCTCTGCATTCAATACCACTTCAATCATACCCACACGGTTATCTGTCGATATACATTGATATGGATTCATCCTGAAATAAATTAAATTATAAGTAAATTGATAAATGTAGATTAATGTAATATAGTATTTTGTTAAAATATTTATGAATAAAATATCGAAATTAAAATATATTTTTTCTTTAACAATTTTAGGTTAGTGTTGCTTTATAAGTTAATAACAATTAACAATAATATAATAAATATTATGTTATTATATTATAATTTATTATTAATTAATAATATAATTAAATATCATCAAGTTCAGTTCACAGTGTATTAAATAAAATGCAATAGTATACAATAGTACGTATAAAATCCACGGCTCAGAACTTTTTGCAACACATATTTGTAAGAAATGAGTGTATTTAAAATCTAGTTGTTGTGTACATTTTTAATTGAATAATATCAATATGTAATATTCTGTTAGTTTTTTTTTTTTTATTTTGATACTAATCACATGGAAACTTTAAAATGTTTACATAAAATACTATTGCTGTAGTGTAATTAGCAGCGTAACTTATGACATAGACAAAATAATTAATTAAAACACCTGTGTAAAGATTACAATGATGGTATTAGGAATATTCCCTATATTTTAATCTCCAATTGCTTACAATAAATTAAGTGTAATCTATAACTATATTTTAAAATGTGTTCCATATAATTAATATTAACTATAATTATAATTATTATTATATATACTATTGAAAAAAAAAACGCTTTCTAAAATTTAAATATTTGATCTGTCCTTACACAGCTTAGAACTTACCTCAAATCCAACCCTTCATTTTTCCATAGTTTGTCCATAATACGTATCATCTGTAAAGCAAGCATATCCTGCCTTAAATCGTCACCATTTTTAAATATAACGTAAATGTCATCGCCATGTGAATCAACATTTTCAAAAACTATCCATAAAGGTTTCATTTTACTATCCATCACGCGACACTTTTCAGTTCTACATTATGACATTAGATATGACAATTATTTTATACTATAATTTATAGTCATTAACTGTACAAATTCAACATACCTAACTCTTTTGCACTTATAACTGGGATCTAAAGGACTATGCACAGATGACATAGCTTCTATGCAATGTCCTTCTTGAAAATATTCTTGTAAAAAAGACCGAGCTTTTTCTTTGTCGCGACGCTGCCTAACTAACTCTGTGGTCTTTTTCAGTTTTTCCAAAAAATCCATTTGTCTTATTAATGTTTTCATGTGTTCAATGGATCCTCGGCAATATGCCTCCAACATTAAACCGAAGCGCACTGACACAGACGCCACTTGCATTTCTGATCTAATAAATAAAATAATAATGCTAGTGTAATTCCATCAATAAAAATGTTCATAATTTATATACCTGAGATGCCAAAATAAGTAATGGCCAATTTTTTGATTTTGTAATGCTCTTGTAAGCAAAAATTCTACTAAGTCACAGCATAAATAAGATTCATGTTTCAGAGCTTGGACCAGTTGTAAAAGAAACAATGAAAGATCTTCATCACTAAAACAACAGTATTATTGGTTAACTATTAATTTTTAGGGAATATCTACTTACCTTAGTATTTGTAAGCATTTAACGGCAAAACTTCGAACTACTTGGTCAGCATAAGCATAGTCTAGCAATTCCAAAGCTTGCTGTGGTCCTAAAAGAGGCCACCTGGAGACCAATGAGGTAGCTTCAGCTACTTCCCACCGTATACCCCATTCCACACAATCTAAAAGTTTAGCTAAAAGTCCAGGCACTGATTGCAATATATGATACCTATGCCGCCACAGTTTCTTTCGATCCTGTTCATGCATTTCATCTAAAGGTTCCCCACGCTCGGCCATTGTCCTAAAAATTAATTGAAAATAATACAATGAGTATTATTATATTAATTACAATACTCTGTCTAACGAGAGAGCGCGACTAGACGGCAACTAAAACTCATAGTCCGCGCATCTTCCACCACCAGGCCCACGTAGTGCTGCCCACCACCTGTTGATTTGTCAACAAGCGTGCTCCGCTACGCATGGTGAATTTTATAAACATGCTATGACACACGACAGGCGAGGAAAATTAGAACCTCAAAACCGCAGAGCACATTCATTTGGATACGCAAGCGAGTTGCACTCTCACGCTGGACAGAGTATAATAACATTTAAGGTTCTATCTTACTTTATTTGATCTAAATAAGTTTTTAGTGATTGTGAATCTCCAACCGCTTGATCTTTTAAGTCATCTTTCCCTTTTTTATCAGCATACTCTCGTAATTTATCCAAACTTGGATACACAATTACGTGCTCAGCTGGTTGATAACTAAAAATAATTAGAGTCACATTATATTTTGAAATTAAATATTAAAAAATAATTTCAAACCTATGAAAAGTTATAGTTAATGCTGTTGTTTGTTCAACATTTGGATTAGACACAACAGTACCAAGCGGGTGTAACAAGTCTTCATTTTGCAAATCATCAGCATATGTCCACATATACAGCGTAATTGACCCACTTTTTAGCTGATTTTTAAAGTCATACACAGTTGTGTTGACCCAGTCCATTGGTGTTACAAACATTTCCTACAAATCATAATTTAAATAAAAATGTTCAAGCAATAATTATTTATTTATTATAATTTACTTGTTTGGATTCTTTAATGCGTCTAGTTCTTAGTCCTTTTGATGTTTTGGAGACTTCATATACTACTAAACATAAACGAGCCATCCGTGGTATGTCAGCTATACTCATGTCAAATTCTAGTTCTTCGTCCCATGTACAGTCACCGTTGTTAACAATCTTTTCAGACGTCCTAACACACTCGCACAACGCTTTACCCCCGTGAAACAAAGCCGCTTCGATTCCAACTTCAACAGTTCTGGTAACATCACAGTTTAATTTACTAATATAGTTCACTTTGAACTTAAATTGTTCGTCAATATCAAATGACAATTTGTGTTTAGTCTTTTTACGTAATGTTAATGTAGTACGAGTCTTATTTTGCTCAATGTATTCAGTCTGGTCTTTGTTAACTTCTTCTGGAACTAAAATATTTTATCTGTTATGATTAACAACAACAGCAACAATAATAATAATTAACTACCTGGAACATTAAACTTGGAAACAGCAATCAAAATTGGGTTGAGATCTTGAGACAGACTATCTTGTATATAGGCAAAATCTATTAAAGGATGTAAACCAACAATGTATTCTTCTCGGCCACAAACTTTTAGAGTAAAATCCGAACACTTTTCATTTCTAGTTTTTAATGTCATTGCACGTTTATTTAGTATTTGCATCATCAGTTGATCAGGTGTCGTTGTAAGACCCACATTAAATGTAAATGTAGTCTAAAAAATAACATAAATATTTTGATTTATGTGACACTAAAATACAAATTTAATTTTTAAATATACCTCCGTGCTATCAAATTTTATTACAACTGAAAAATTATCATCTCTTAGCCTCCTTGTTACTGTAGTAGGCAAGACATTAGAAGATAAAGTAGAAGCTGCTAAGCGTGGTGCAAATTGATACAAAAGTCGTTCTAACCAACTTTGTCGTCTTCGATTAGCTTGCATTTGATCAGCTAATGCTTTCATTTTTCCACGAAACTGATTTACTTCTGAACTTTTCAATGAATCAAATTCCATTAGACCTAAATAAATAATACAATGTTATAGATTTATACATTGTACTTGTATCATGGTAAAATATACCTTTCCCAATAAGATTACTTATTTGGGCATTAAGTACATTGTCTGCTTTATCTTCTTGACGTTCTACAATGTTGAGGACTGCTAAAAATGGTCGTACATCACACAGTCTCTTATTCTCGTCCACAAGCATTTCTCGTTGGGCCATAGCATTGACATAAGATATACTGTAACTGCTTGAGTCGTGCAACATACCGTGCAAGGGATATTTGACTGCCTCTTCCCATAATTCCTTTAAAATGACATTGTACTGTATGTTGTAACACTTAAATACTTAAATGTGTATAGTGACCAACATACCTCTTTTAACTCGTGCAAAGATGTGCTCGTTGAAACTGTTAATGGTATTGAAATACTATTGGGCATTAAACAAGTGACTTCTACAACAGAATCATGGTTGATCTCATTCCAAAAATTGAAATTAAAAGCCGGATTTTCGCACACCATTTTGAATTGCTTTGTAATGACTGTTCACACCATAATGATAATTATTAAACGTCCCCTACTTCGCAACTTCAGCCTGGAAGGCCATGTAAAGCAACAAAATAAAATTAGAAACAAAAGAGTCAATAATAATGACGCATGACAAATCGGTAACAAATCAGTCTGAGATGTATGCAACTCACCTTATTTACTAAAATAATGATTCATTATTGCATGCATTATTACACGTTAATTTTGTTATTATATGTTTTAACAAGTCTTTTTAAAGGGTGTCAGTCAACGCAATTATAACGTAAGGCGATAATTATATTCGGATTACTGGAGAAGTATTGAGTATTTTCTAGTAGGATTACAAAAACATTAAAATATCATTATTATCATCGCGGAATTATCATTTATCACTGCATAATTGTATTAAAAATTTTTCACTATTTGATTTTGATTATTATTTATTGTTCGTTCTGTTTTTTTTTCCTCTCCATAATTTCGAAAAAAACTATGTGTGTGCCTGTATGTTGGGAGGAGGACTGTGGATGGTGCACGTGGTCACACTGATCCAGCCTCAAGTGGCATCTATGTGCGTGGATCGGGCATAAATGCATAATGTGTTATCAATGCCGAATGCTAAAACTACTTGAAAAGAATCAAGTAGTCAAGTATTCGACTTGTCAAGCTTGTCACTTGTCAGTGATCGGTAATGTTGTCAGTTGTAAGTTATCTCCTCGGCTGAAGATAATAAATATTTAAAGTTCGATAAACTTTATTATCTATAACTGTGAACGCCGCATACGGACGCGGCTGTTTTGTGCCTGTAATCTGTATAATATACAATTTATAAACAATAATAATTCAATATTATAATTATATCTGTTTGTACTTTATTTAGCCATGGTGTCAGCAATTTAAAAATCTGATCCTCTATTATAGACGATAATACCATGATTGATTATATAATACCACGGGTTTTAGACTATTCATAATATCCATGATTTTTATGCCATTTTTCCCATGCTCCCAAACTCCAAAGTCCCAAGTCTCAATTGCGCTTTTGTCTTAGAAATTGTTAGTAGACAAGTAAGCAACTTGGCAACCATATTATTATCTATTGCCGTATTTCTGAAAGAAGCTGTTCATGAAAAAGGACGGAGATTTAATGTTACATCATTGAATAAAATATATATATTATTACGTATCTTAATCAATGATTTATTCAATAATACCTATGCATTTTTATTAAATTATAATCGCGCGTGAGATTACATTCTTAATTTAATTCCATGCCGTGTTCGTGGAAAATGCTCCATCACAGATCGCGTAGTCCGCCAAAATTCTACAGTAAATAATAATAATGAAATAACTATAATATTATAATAAACGTTTCGCGACCGCGGCAGTCTCGACTTTCGAAGTCGTTTGCACGACCTGATATGCGATAATGCGATATTGTGATAACAAACATCTTCCACGCCGTGTTAGTGTGTTATCATCTCGCTTGAACCACAGAAGCACAGAACGATCTAACAACACTAACGTCCATCTACGACTGTAGTTTTCAGTTTTGGTATATGTGCGCGGGGGAAGGGGCGGTGAAAAAACGTATTATTATCGTGAAATATTGTGATATCACCATACGATATTATTATTATTATAATTTATATGCCATTGCTGCAATTGTGTAGACGTCAACAAAAAAATCCAACTATTCCTTATCAATAATTGTGCGCTCTCGCCCTCGCGGAATTCGCGTTCGCGTCGAAAAGTGAAAACGCACGAAATAGCGTAACACTCTAGCACGGCGACGTACGCTTTTCGGGACGTTGGGTTTGGTTTTTTTTTCGCGGAAGTTCCGTTTCCGACGTGGTTTCCGGGTGACCGCAAACGAGTACCCACAAACGGTCCGCCAAGATGATGAGCCGCGCCGACGGTCTGGTGCAAAGGCGCAACGTCAACAGGGACAACGCGGACGGCGTTTCCAAGGAGAACGGCCAGTCGGCGGCCGACAAACTCGACTACGAGGAAGACATCGATGACGGTGACTCTAAGGAGACACGGCTCACGTTAATGGAAGAAGTGCTGTTGCTTGGTCTCAAAGACAAAGAGGTATATTGTAGGTGTACGTTCACTTCTATTAAGATTCGCGGTCCCCGTCAGGTGTATACGTCTGAAATGTTTACACGAATACCCGGCTAGAAAACTGACGACAAAATAGTATGTTGTAGCACTTGTAGGTGTACATTCACTTCTATTTAAGATTCGCAGCCCTCGTCAGGCGTATACGTCTGAAATGTTTATACAAATACCTGGATAGGAGTACCAAAGTCATAATACTGTTTCAAGCAAAAAGGTAATAGATGAAGTATCATCTACCCAGAAAATTCAAATAGACTAAGAACTTATACTCTTTTTCTAATCACTGTTGAATATTGTATTACTATTACAAAAATTATTGGTAAGCAATCATCGATTGTATCTAACTACAAAAACATTGTACCTACTACATTTTATTTTATTAATAAGTACCTAATAATCAAATATTTTTTTTTGAAACTATTTTATTTTGGACTCATTTTGGTCCTTTTTTGTGCTACATGGATCTAATTTTGTAAATTGCATGGTCTAGGTACATTTTTTTAAGGTGGTATAATGTATTATTTTGCTACAATGTTGACCCAAATCATTTTTTATTAGTAGTAGGTTGTAGATACTATGATAAGTTTTTCCACGCGTCAGCTGGTTAGTTAAAACCTAAAAATTAAAATTCTATTAGGTAGGTTTTAAACTAATCAAAGTTAATATGACGTATTTTATACAATTATAGAAAATATTAAATGGTTGGTAGTGCCATATTGATAAAAATATATTGTGAAGAAATTACTTACAATTGCAGTTAAAGCAATTGATTTTATTGATTGGTAATTTCTAAGTTATTTATAAGCTTGTAGCCATCAATTTTTATTTTTTCTACAGTTAAAATTTCACAAAATTACCACTTATGCTTACTAGTTACTTGCATAAGATTAGGCATAGGTACCTTATACCTTATATTGATTTTATGTATTTACTAATTATTTCTTTCACATTTCTATGATTATAATTCTTGGTAATTTTTATAGCAACTTTGCTTAAAATGACATAAACAATAGAAAAAAAAACATTAAATTTAGATAATATGTACTTATTGTAGTTGGGTCGAGTTGGGTACTTACTACTTACTAGGTAGTGTAATGTTCATTATGGTTATTATGTACTATGTAAATATTTAGCAAAGTAATATTTTTCTAAAGAAACTATTTCATTTAAATAAGAAATCTAAGGTATTGACTTTATTTATTTCCTAAATCCTTTATAACTTTATTTTATAACTTTCGCAGATTATTTATTGTTTATATAAATGATTTTTATAATGAATTTATTTTTGTATAAAAAATAAAAGTATACCTATTAAGTGACATTTTATACAGAATTATTTTTATAGGTAATATGTACCTAATAATAATATGTGTAACTACCTGTTTCGCCAAATCCTATTAACTGTTTATAAAATATTAAACTTATAAGTTAATTAAGATTAAATATTAAAACTTTTATTAGGTACTTATTCTTTAATTATTTTTATTTTAGACAATCTGTACAGTATTTGCATAAAGCCTATTTAGGTAGGTAAATACTTTTATACTTAAATACAATTCTAGATACTTTAGAAAAATATTTTTAAATACATATTCTGAATATATATTTTTTTTATTTAGATAGATTTGTATATTTGATTACCTACTTTTTCAGAATAAAATTTAAATGTATATAACTTTACTGTAATAATTATTTTACATTATTTAAAAAGTATTGTACCTACCTAATAGTAATAAATAATAATATTACTAAATGTGCTTATATATTTGAATATGTATTCTGAATACAAAATAAAAGTACCTATTATTTTCAATACTGAATTAATTCTGCTAGAATTAATGTTTTATACTACTTCAATTTGTTTTTAGGATAAAAACTATTTTAAGCTTACAATCAAAGTAAGTAGGTAGTAGTCCAATAAATAAAAAGATTTACTCGAGGATTTACTTAAATAATAATATTGTAATACTGGTGAAAATAGGCTTAGGTACTGAAAAGAATAACTTAATTTGTTATGTGACATAATTTATGATATAATTGATATAATATTATCTACTTTATAACATCCATTTGTTACTAATGGCCAGTTACAAACAGTTGTACAAACATAGTATTCTGCATGGCTTATTTAAGCACCATATTTGTTGAATATTGATGTAGATACACTATATTTAGATGTTTCATTTGTATTATACTAGCTGATCCCGTGCACTTAGTTGTTGCCCGTTAAATGTACCAACTCTATATGACTCAAATTTTGTTAAATTTGTCATTTAATATTCGTTGTATGGTGTTCAAAATTTATCTTAACTTTTCTGCTGCCCAGAATAAAAATTCTGATTAACCAATACCAACCTATATATAATAGGTAAACAACAATAAACTAAATTTTTATTATAGGTAGTTAGATATAATTATATTTTTAAAAACATTTCCTACTAATCAAATGGGTAAATTATTTTTATGAATGAATAATGACAATATTTTTATTAGCTATAAGTATTGTTGACAGTTTTGATTTGACAGATTGATTACAGTTGTTTACTTGGAAAATAATGACTTAATCTATTGATAATTTTAATTTTAAGGACCTTACCTAACCTTTTGAATGCAATTATTAATTGCTAGATTAACAAAATAAATAATACATTTTTTTCATTATTTTTTTACATATATTGTAAAATGATGTCATTTTACTGTAATATTTACTTAACAAGTCTAAAACACAATAATTACACAGATAGTCTCGCAGATAGTTAAAGATCATAATTTTTGAATTTATACATAGCC
>NC_042494.1:147266096-147274679 GCF_005508785.2 Acyrthosiphon pisum
CAGTCTGAGATGTATGCAACTCACCTTATTTACTAAAATAATGATTCATTAATGCATGCATTATTACACGTTAATTTTGTTATTATATGTTTTAACAAGTCTTTTTAAAGGGTGTCAGTCAACGCAATTATAACGTAAGGCGATAATTATATTCGGATTACTGGAGAAGTATTGAGTATTTTCTAGTAGGATTACAAAAACATTAAAATATCATTATTATCATCGCGGAATTATCATTTATCACTGCATAATTGTATTAAAAATTTTTCACTATTTGATTTTGATTATTATTTATTGTTCGTTCTGTTTTTTTTTCCTCTCCATAATTTCGAAAAAAACTATGTGTGTGCCTGTATGTTCTGAGGAGGACTGTGGATGGTGCACGTGGTCACACTGATCCAGCCTCAAGTGGCATCTATGTGCGTGGATCGGGCATAAATGCCGAATGTAGTGATGGGCAAAACGGGTCATTTGAACGATTCGGGTCGTTCGGATCGGGTCATTCAAAAGACCCGTTCATGTGATTCGTTCATATCGTTCATATCGTTCACGCGTCCCGCGAACGAATTAACGAACGACTACCTGCCTTCCTACTACACAGTACACATGATTCGCAAAACGGGTCATTTGAACGATCCGATGTATTACTGCATACATCATCTATTATGATTATCCGTCATTTTGAATACATCAAAATGTAAAATACATGCCAAAATCCCACCAAAATTTGAATTCTTCTTTAAAATATATTTATTTATTATTGTCTTTATTATAGTATATTATACATTAAGTTAATGATTTAAAAATGTTTAACAATAAAGGATTTATTTGATATTTATATAAATTTGTTATTTGTAAATTTGTACACCCAAACTTGATGCTATTAAGATAAGAGATTTATGACATATTTTCTAAATCTGTTAAATATGTTACTTACTTTATTAAAGTATAGTACTGTAGTACTATAGTCCATGAAAAATATAAGAATATAATAACTGTTGCAAAACTGGAATTTTATATTTTCCCAATAATACTTATATTTTAATCTCACTAGTACTCAACAAATTATTTGCCTGTCTTCAATGTGAGTACTGAGTTGTGACTTTTTCAGTGAATGTGTGGTGATTCTTAATTCTAATTTCTTAATAATTCTTAATTCTAATAAATAATAATAGTAATTGTACAAACATTATTATTATTATAATTAATTACAATGTCTACGCAAAATCCATTGATTTTAAAAAAGCGCAGTAATATATGGAATCACTTTACACTTACACCAGATAATATGGCAAAATGCAATTATTGTAGTAAAAAAATAAGTATTGCTGGTGGTTCTACTGGTAATCTTATAAGGCACATGAGGACCAAACATATATCAGTTCCACTACAAAGATCAAATCAGGTAAATATTTTATAACAATCATAAAAAAATAAAATATAATAAAAAAATAATTATGGTTATAGTTATAGTAAATACTAAATAGCTATAGTTTATTAGGTGGTAAATATGGTAAAGTATTTGGTTGTTTTCATTTTTGTCTTGTCTTGATCTTAAATTCCTGAAAATATAAATTATATTTTAAATAAATAAATTATATTATAAAAAAATATAAATATCTAAATTTATTACCTAGATACAAGAATTAAGCCAGTTCCAGTAAAATCTACTTCATCAGTAGTAAAAGCTCCAATCCCCAATCAGTTGCCAATGACACATTTTATCCAATCACAACGTCCTCTGGCTTTAAGTAAGTCTAAAGCAATTGATCAACAGCTTATAAAGATGATTGTGAAAGAATATCACCCATTCAGTATAGTTGAAGACAGTGAATTTAGAAAACTGATTAATATGTTGTCACCCACGTATATTATTCCTTCGAGGAAGACTGTTTCAAATAGCTTACTACCCCAAATGTACGAATCGGTAGTTCAAAAGGTTAGGACTCAGTTACAAAATGTATCCGCTGTATGTTTAACCTGCGATGGTTGGACATCGAGAAACAATCAAAGTTTTTTTGCAGTAACCGCACATTTTATAGATCCTGAAAATGATATTAAATTAGAAAGTGTTTTGTTAGGTTGCAGAAGTTTTCCACTGAGTCATACCGCTGATAACATTTCTGAATTTATGAAAGATACTGTGGCTGAGTGGCGATTGTCTGATAGAATATCTGCAGTAGTGACTGATAATGCATCAAATATGAAGTCTGCTATTGATAAATGCAATTGGAGGAGATTATCGTGTTTTGCACATACAATTAATTTAATCGTACATAATGGTATTGAGGTGATTGAGTCCATTGTAGATAAAGTAAAGGATATTGTATCATTTTTTAAAAGGAGTTCACATGGCTTGGCAAAGTTGCAGGAAATGCAAAAGCAAACTGATTCTCCAATTTTAAAACTTAAGCAAGATTGCCCTACTCGTTGGAACTCCACTTATGATATGCTTGATAGATTCTTAAAAATTAAAGAGCCAATTATTGCCACTTTAGCTATTTTAAATTATAGTCAGATTAATCCTCTCACTCCTAATGATTGGATTATTCTTGAAAAGTCAAAAGATCTATTAAAAATATTTTATGATATCACAACTGAAATAAGTGCTGAAAAATACATAACGATTTCGAAAGAATTAATTTTTGTAAATGCTTTACAAAAGTATACAAAAAGATTTATTAATGATGTGACCTTACCCCAAGAAGTTTTAAACATGGCAGCAATTTTAAACAAACAATTGTTTACTCGGTTTGGAAGGTTAGAAGATGATGTCCTAGTAGCTCAATCTACACTATTAGATCCCAGGTTTAAAAAACATGGATTCATTGATGCTCGAAAATGTAATACAGCCATATCAGAGTTGCGCGAGAAACTGCAGAGTATACGGACCGTACAAGATGCACTTCCACAGCAAACATCAGCTTCTTCGACAGCACCAATTCCAAATGAAAGCTCTGAAATATGGAAAGAGTTTGATCAAACTGTCACGAATGTTATTGGTGGACATAATACAGGTGCAGCTGGGATAATAGAACTGGACAAATATTTAAACGAAGCATTAATCAATAGACATGATAATCCGTTACTTTGGTGGTCTGAAAGAAAAAAAATTTATCCACGGATGTACGAACTTGTAAAACGACGTCTATGTTTAATGGCAACATCAGTGCCCTGTGAAAGGCTATTTTCAAAAGCCGGACAAGTGGTCACTGACCGCAGAAGTAGACTGGAATCTAAAAAGATATCACAAATTTTATTTTTAAATCATAATATGTAAATAATTGTACAATAATTTTTTTCACTGACCTCAGACGTTGACTTGATTCTAAAAAGATATGATGACTATATATTATAATGTGACTATTTGTTGTTAACCTAACTAATTATTAATTACTATTTACTATGAATTTTAATATAAGAAAATAAGAAATTAGCTATAATCACGATGTAGAGAAGATAAGGTGACACCACTTGTACCATAGAACAATATAGAAGCGACACTCGATCAGCTGATCTGAAGTCTGAACCTACGAAAATTATATTGTAAATACATTGTTTTAAATGTAAAATATGAAAAATTATGTACATTTTTGTCGTTTTTGATACTATTACTTCAAAATTAAAAATATTTACCACATAATAATTATTTTTAAGTAATTATTCTATTCAATTCTCAACCCGAATCGTTCAAATGAACCGTTTTGTCACCCGAGTCCGGGTGACCGACTCGCCACAGTGAAACCACAATAACAACGAAAAAAAATGAACGATGAACGAGTGAACGACCTTTTTTTTTTTCCATACCCGGGTCGACTCGTTCAATAGAGTGACCCGTTCAAAACGATCCGTTCGTTCGCGAACGACACATCTCTAGCCGAATGCCAAAACTACTTGAAAAGAATCAAGTAGTCAAGTATTCGACTTGTCAAGCTTGTCACTTGTCAGTGATCGGTAATGTTGTCAGTTGTAAGTTATCTCCTCGGCTGAAGATAATAAATATTTAAAGTTCGATAAACTTTATTATCTATAACTGTGAACGCCGCATACGGACGCGGCTATTTTGTGCCTGTAATCTGTATAATATACAATTTATAAACAATAATAATTCAATATTATAATTATATCTGTTTGTACTTTATTTAGTCATGGTGTCAGCAATTTAAAAATCTGATCGTCTATTATAGACGATAATACCATGATTGATTATATAATACCACGGACTTAGACTATTCATAATATCCATGGTTTTTATGCCATTTTTCCCATGCTCCCAAACTCCAAAGTCCCAAGTCCCAATTGCGCTTTTGTCTTAGAAATTGTTAGTAGACAAGTAAGCAACTTGGCAACCATATTAATATCTATTGCCGTATTTCTGAAAGAAGCTGTTCATGAAAAAGGACGGAGATTTAATGTTACATCATTGAATAAAATAAATATATTATAACGTATCTAAATCAATGATTTATTCAATAATACCTATGCATTTTTATTAAATTATAATCGCGCGTGAGATTACATTCTTAATTTAATTCCATGCCGTGTTCGTGGAAAATGCTCCATCACAGATCGCGTAGTCCGCCAAAATTCTACAGTAAATAATAATAATGAAATAACTATAATATTATAATAAACGTTTCGCGACCGCAGTCTCGACTTTCGAAGTCGTTTGCACGACCTGATTGCGATAATGCGATATTGTGATAACAAACATCTTCCACGCCGTGTTAGTGTGTTATCATCTCGCTTGAACCACAGAAGCACAGAACGATCTAACAACACTAACGTCCATCTACGACTGTAGTTTTCAGTTTTGGTATATGTGCGCGGGGGAAGGGGCGGTGAAAAAACGTATTATTATCGTGAAATATTGTGATATCACCATACGATATTATTATTATTATAATTTATATGCCATTGCTGCAATTGTGTAGACGTCAACAAAAAAATCCAACTATTCCTTATCAATAATTGTGCGCTCTCGCCCTCGCGGAATTCGCGTTCGCGTCGAAAAGTGAAGACGCACGAAATAGCGTAACACTCTAGCACGGCGACGTACGCTTTTCGGGACGTTGGGTTTGGTTTTTTTTTCGCGGAAGTTCCGTTTCCGACGTGATTTCCGGGTGACCGCAAACGAGTACCCACAAACGGTCCGCCAAGATGATGAGCCGCGCCGACGGTCTGGTGCAAAGGCGCAACGTCAACAGGGACAACGCGGACGGCGTTTCCAAGGAGAACGGCCAGTCGGCGGCCGACAAACTCGACTACGAGGAAGACATCGATGACGGTGACTCTAAGGAGACACGGCTCACGTTAATGGAAGAAGTGCTGTTGCTTGGTCTCAAAGACAAAGAGGTATATTGTAGGTGTACGTTCACTTCTATTAAGATTCGCGGTCCCCGTCAGGTGTATACGTCAGAAATGTTTACACAAATACCCGGCTAGATAACTGACGACAAAATAGTATGTTGTAGCACTTGTAGGTGTACATTCACTTCTATTAAGATTCGCAGCCCTCGTCAGGTGTATACGTCTGAAATGTTTATACAAATACCTGGATAGGAGTACCAAAGTCATAATACTGTTTCAAGCAAAAAGGTAATAGATGAAGTATCATCTACCCAGAAAAATCAAATAGACCAAGAACTTATACTCTTTTTCTAATCACTGTTGAATATTGTATAACTATTACAAAAATTATTGGTAAGCAATCATCGATTGTATCTAACTACAAAAACATTGTACCTACTACATTTTATTTTATTAATAAGTACCTAATAATCAAATATTTTTTTTTGAAACTATTTTATTTTTGGACTCGTCCTTTTTTGTGCTACATGGATCTAATTTTGTAAATTGCATGGTCTAGGTACATTTTTTTAAGTGGTATAATGTATTATTTTGCTACAATGTTGACCCAAATCATTTTTTATTAGTAGTAGGTTGTAGATACTATGATAAGTTTTTCCACGCGTCAGCTGGTTAGTTAAAACCTAAAAATTAAAATTCTATTAGGTAGGTTTTAAACTAATCAAAGTTAATATGACGTATTTTATACAATTATAGAAAATATTAAATGGTTGGTAGTGCCATATTGATAAAAATATATTGTGAAGAAATTACTTACAATTGCAGTTAAAGCAATTGATTTTATTGATTGGTAATTTCTAAGTTATTTATAAGCTTGTAGCCATCAATTTTTATTTTTTCTACAGTTAAAATTTCACAAAATTACCACTTATGCTTACTAGTTACTTGCATAAGATTAGGCATAGGTACCTTATACCTTATATTTATTTTATGTATTTACTAATTATTTCTTTCACATTTCTATGATTATAATTCTTGGTAATTTTTATAGCAACTTTGCTTAAAATTACATAAACAATAGAAAAAAAACATTAAATTTAGATAATATGTACTTATCTCGGTACTTATTGTAGTTGGGTCGAGTTGGGTACTTACTACTTACTAGGTAGTGTAATGTTCATTATGGTCATTATGTACTATGTAAATATTTAGCAAAGTAATATTTTTCTAAAGAAACTATTTCATTTAAATAAGAAATCTAAGGTATTGACTTTATTTATTTCCTAAATCCTTTATAACTTTATTTTATAACTTTCGCAGATTATTTATCGTTTATATAAATGATTTTTATAATGAATTTATTTTTGTATAAAAAATAAAAGTATACCTATTAAGTGACATTTTATACAGAATTATTTTTATAGGTAATATGTACCTAATAATAATATGTGTAACTACCTGTTTCGCCAAATCCTATTAACTGTTTATAAAATATTAAACTTATAAGTTAATTAAGATTAAATATTAAAACTTTTATTAGGTACCTACTTATTCTTTAATTATTTTTATTTTAGACAATCTGTACAGTATTTGCATAAAGCCTATTTAGGTAGGTAAATACTTTTATACTTAAATACAATTCTAGATACTTTAGAAAAATATTTTTAAATACATATTCTGAATATATATTTTTTTTTATTTAGATAGATTTGTATATTTGATTACCTACTTTTTTCAGAATAAAATTTAAATGTATATAACTTTACTGTAATAATTATTTTTATATTATTTAAAAAGTATTTGTACCTACCTTAAAGTAATAAATAATAATATTACTAAATGTGCTTATATATTTGAATATGTATTCTGAATACAAAATAAAAGTACCTATTATTTTCAATACTGAATTAATTCTGCTAGAATTAATGTTTTATACTACTTCAATTTGTTTTTAGGATAAAAAATATTTTAAGCTTACAATCAAAGTAAGTAGGTAGTAGTCCAATAAATAAAAAGATTTACTCGAGGATTTACTTAAATAATAATATTGTAATACTGGTGAAAATAGGCTTAGGTACTGAAAAGAATAACTTTATTTGTTATGTGACATAATTTATGACCATTCTAATATTATCTACTTTATAACATCCATTTGTTACTAATGGCCAGTTACAAACAGTTGTACAAACATAGTATTCTGCATGGCTTATTTACAAGGGCGCCCATAGGAAAATTCTTAAGGGGGGGACAAAATTTTAATTTATCAATCCATTTATAAAACAAATTTTTAACCAATTAACCATAAAAGTATTTTATTGAATTTCTATTTAATTAATAATATAGATTCAACACGTCTAAAACATTAGGTAATTATATTAAATTTATTAAAACATTAGTTTTCAAATAAAAATGTACAATTTGATGTGGCTGATGAAAGTTGGAATGCACGATTTCTTGTAACAGTATTTGCTTCTGAACTAATAGATAACTTTTCAAAAACATGTTTTAATTTCAATGACATTTTTATCAAATAGCCGTATACATTTGTACTTTTCTGACCAACGTGTCTCACAAAATAATGGAATATTTGGAATAAGTTTTCTTCTCAAAATACTTAATTATTTCTTTTACAGTACCAATAGTATTTCTGATTTCAGGAATTGAATTTTGATCGTTAACTATTAATTAAGCTTATGTGAAGCATAATGAAAATAACAAGCAGTTGGATATATTTTTCGTATAATTGTCTATACACCATTTACTTTACCACTCATGGTTGAACAACCATCAAAACCTAGGCCAACAAGTTTCAACATATTTAAACCATATTTTTCTCTTGATTCTAATATACTTTTTGACAGGGGCGGACTGGCTATTTTTGGCCCGGGGTGCAAAATTAATTAGGGGCCCGTAATTTTTTTTCAAACCTACCTAAATTAGGAAAGAGCCCTTAGTTTTATAAGTAAATATAAAAAAAAAATTAAGAATAACATGTTGTTTATTTGAAGAGATGTTGAAATATGCTATTTTATTTTTATTTTGTATAATACCGTATTATACCAGTATTATACCATTTATACCGCATACCGACTGTGGTAATCGGGGGCCCGGATCATAAATACAAACGGGGGCCCGGGGTGCTACTTGGTGTATAGCACCCTGGGCCAGTCCGCCCCTGCTTTTTGATATACCTTCTGCATTTAAAATATGTATATTTGATATAACAATACACAAATCTGTTATCATAATAAATATTATGGTGGAAAAAACGTG
>NC_042494.1:147275000-147289605 GCF_005508785.2 Acyrthosiphon pisum
AAAAAACGTGTGGTTATTTATAGGTGATAACCTGATTTGCCTAAGTAAGTAAATAAACCAAAATGCCATATTGCCATAAACAAAATATAGATTTTCATATATTAAATTAAATTTTTAAATTAATAAAAATAGATTCTAATCACAATGAACAATTTTCCAAGATTTTCGGTATTTTCCAGGGGGGGGACATGTCCCTCCCTTGCCCCCCCATATGGGCGCCCTTGCTTATTTAAGCACCATATTTGTTGAATATTGATGTAGATACACTATATTTAGATGTTTCATTTGTATTATACTAGCTGATCCCGTGCACTTAGTTGTTGCCCGTTAAATGTACCAACTCTATATGACTCAAATTTTGTTAAATTTGTCATTTAATATTCGTTGTATGGTGTTCAAAATTTATCTTAACTTTTCTGCTGCCCAGAATAAAAATTCTGATTCGCAGCAGTATATTATCTGGTATGCAATCTACCTGCGGGCTGCGGTAGATTGCAGACCCTGTGCCTGATTAACCGATACCAACCTATATATAATAGGTAAACAACAATAAACTAAATTTTTATTATAGTTAGATATAATTATATTTTTAAAAACATTTCCTACTAATCTAATGGGTAAATTATTTTTATGAATGAATAATGACAATATTTTTATTAGCTATAAGTATTGTTGACAGTTTTGATTTGACAGATTGATTACAGTTGTTTACTTGGAAAATAATGACTTAATCTATTGATAATTTTAATTTTAAGGACCTTACCTAACCTTTTGAATGCAATTATTAATTGCTAGATTAACAAAATAAATAATACATTTTTTTCATTATTTTTTTACATATATTGTAAAATGATGTCATTTTACTGTAATATTTACTTAACAAGTCTAAAACACAATAATTACACAGATAGTCTCGCAGATAGTTAAAGATCATAATTTTTGAATTTATACATAGCCTAGAACTTTAAACTTTAGAATTATCAAGTACTCATTTATCACTGAAATCTTAAATCAATCACTTTTTATTCTTTCAAATTAGTAGTATAAGTATAACAATTTTCAAAGAAATAATTAAATAATAGTAATATTATGATAAGTGTAAGTTATAGATATAATAAATATCTTTAACTTTCCAGTTGGCATGCTATTAGCTGTAACAAGAGTATTTTACAACAGTAATAATATTTTGTGATAATCTTACATATATAAAATATTAATACATTAACTGTAATTTATGATAAAGGGAGTAATAAAATAAAATAAATTAAAGAAACATCTGCACAAAAATCATTTTAAATTTAAAATTTCATAATTTTTACTTCAAAAAATCAATGCTTGCATATTATATTTAAAGTGTTTGGCCCATCTCTAGTTTTAAGTACCTATCATTATTTCTAATCTATTATATTATTTACAGATTCAAAACATAAACACATTATTAATAATATTATCATTAAAGTATAACTATTCCAGTGACACTTTTGTTAAATACCTACTGTAAATTATTTAGCTTACTATTACATATTTACAAAAGGTTATTCACATTTATAATTATTTTATAGGGGTATACATCATTTTGGAATGATTCAATTTCATCTGGCTTACGTGGATGCATACTTGTTGAACTTGCACTTCGTCAAAGAATTGAACTAGAAAAAGCTGGCATGCGAAGAAAAAGCCTACAAATGAGGAAAGTAATTATAAAAAATGAGACGCCTACAGGTGATGTTTTGTTAGATGAAGCTCTCAAACATATCAAAGAGACCAATCCTCCTGAAACAATACAAAGTTGGATTGAATATTTGAGTGGTGTGTTATAAAATAAAAGTTTTTTTTTTTAAATCATCATTTATAACTAGTATAACAGCATAATTAACTTAATTTTTGTTTACAGGTGAAACGTGGAATCCTTTGAAAATCAAATATCAACTGAAAAATGTGAGAGAACGATTAGCAAAAAACTTAGTAGAAAAAGGTGTTCTCACCACTGAAAAACAAAACTTCCTTTTATTTGATATGACTACGCATCCATTAACAGATAATGAAGCTAAAGTTAGGCTAGTTAAAAAGGTAATCAGTTCAGTATTACATTGTTTTTATGTATTCTGCATTTTACATAACAATTGTTTCCTTCATTAATTTATTAACATATTAATTTACTTATTATGATTTTATGATATAAAATATTAGGTGCAAGATGCTGTTTTGTCTCGGTGGATTAATGATCCACATAGAATGGATAAACGACTGTTGGCTTTATTATTGTTGGCTCAAGCATCAGATGTACTGGAAAGTGCATTTTCTCCACTAAATGATGAAGATTATGAATTAGCTACTAGAAGATTACGAGAATTATCAGATATGGATTTAGAAGTTGAGTCAATGAAAGGTTCTACTAATGACGTAATTTGGGCTGTATTTGCCAATTTCAATAAATAAGTTTATTTAAGACCAAATAGTTAACCAACATTCTTATACATTGCTGGGGAAGAATATAAATATGTAATAAATAATATTGTATAATCATTTGCCATTTTACGTTTTATTGATTTTCTTAATGAAATTATATTTTTTATTTAATATGCATTGACTAGGTAAACCTAATGTATTTTCAAAAATGTAAATAACTAGAAAGTCAGCAGACTATTGTACAAAAAATAATGGTTAAATATCAAATGTGAATGCCTTGTAATATAAATGTATTATTTATTTTGTAATACCTAATATTACTTTTGGTCATTATGAGTTAAACTAAAATTGTGAGTAGTAAATTTATATAATACACTTATAAAAACTAAAAGACATACTTATATCTTATAGTTCAGTAATACTACTGATTAGCTACAATTTTAGTGCCATTTTTATTCTTAAATCCGCTATTGTTATTGAAAATGTATTTATAATTAAATTTTTATGTTGAAATTTAAGATAATTTTATTTTATAAATATGAAATATATTATTCCTTTTTAAAACTATAAATTTGTTAAATTGTTATCATAATTCAATATTCATACTCACACTTATCAAAATAATTAGATTTCCAATGTTTTTTAGTTTAAATTTTAGTGGTGAAAATGTCACAAAAAATAGTATTTACAATCATTAACTAAGCTTTGATAAAAGTATATTTACATAACACATTTTACACCATTAGAATCATTATAAAGATAAGTTTAAAGTTTAAAATTTTACAATATCATGCACTATTAAACAATTGTTAATTGTATTCGTTTGAAGACATTACTAAAAATGTATATTGATTAAATAAGCTTTGGCTATTTACAGTTGATAACTTTTTGAAGATTGAAAACTTTTTTATGTTTTGACGTCAATTTAAAACTGTATAATCCAAGTGTATGTAAAGTTACATTTTCTATCTTGCTATGTTAGTATCATATACTCTATTCAGAATAACTTTGCCCACTCGATCGACGAAAACTCGTCGAGTTCGCGCATGTCTGTTGCCACCAGTTGGCGCTGATGTTTGCAGCAACGCCCCCGCCGACGTCCCGCAGGTGTATACGTATACGATAGCGACCGGTGACGGAAGCCGTCGACAACTAACGACCAATCACAGCGCTCCTGACTTTCGCCAGGGGGTCTGACGGCTGCCGGCGGCTCAGTCGCGTGCGCGAAAGTGGGCAAAGTTATTCTGAATAGAGTATAGTATAATGCTATTCATTTCTTACATTATGTTATAAATTAATTTAATAATATCTAACATAATTGCAGTGTGGGTAATGGGTATAATATGTGCAAACAATGGTTGTATGAAAAAAAAAATGCTTTATTTGGCTGTGATGGGTTTACATTATAATTTGTTTAATTTAGGTAGCCAAACATTGTAAATAATTAATTAAACAAACTGGATTAAAATATAGAAATACAATTTTGACATTTTATATACCACACTACCAAAGTGACAAAGTTATTATTATACCATCATTAATTATGTACATTAACTTCATCTACATTTTTTTATTTTAATTATTATCATGTTAATTATTTATTATTTTATAAATATTTCATTTTTTATTTTTATTAGTACAATAAATTGTAATAGGTAACTCTACAATATGATATAATTTGTTAAGTAATAAAATTGTTGCTTTTAAAAATCTATTAAGTTTATTATATTGTAATGATTAAGAATTGGGTAATATTCTTATAATTTTCATAAATAACTTTAAAAAAGAATATTAATAATAATTTTAAAAAAAAAATAAGAAAATAATACTTCACTATCATTCTACACTAGTCTAAGTTTATTTGATTCAATACTTTTTGAAAATATAAAATACACAACAGGAATAACAATCACTATTATTATAAAATTTATAACGGTTAGTGGTGGCCACAAAAAGTAATCGGTGTTTAACGCTATACCACAACCCTTATTCCATTCGTAGCCCTGAGTTCTCAACATGTTCATCTGACATGTGCTGTAGTGTCGAGTGCACATGCCTTTATAAATTGCAAGATTTTTAGTACCCATTGTTGATATTTGAATCTGGACTTGGTGTAAACTAGGACCACGTGGTCACTGCTTACTTCTCGTGGCTCTGACTATAATACCTATATAAAATATTTACACATCTTATTTTAGTCTTCCTGTGCGCTGTCTACTTAAACATAATTACTCATGTAATTATAAATATAATAACTTTAATCTTATACAGAAAAATGTTACGTAAACTTTGTACATAATAATTTATTTGATTGTCCTAGTAATATAATGAACAGTACAACATTACTGTCCAGTTGCAAATATTTAAAGCAATTTATTCATAATAAGTTAGATGGTAAAAGAGTGCATGCAAACAAAATTACAGTCAAAACAGTCTAAAATTCCATGACAACTGTGTGTATATAAAATATTATAATATACATATATTAGAATATACTTCTCAGCTTTTTATTAATTTAATAATTTTGTATTGAAGTTTTGCCGTTTTAATTGTAAAAAATAATAATGTTTACACCATTCAAGTTACCCATCAACAATTGTTATAAATTACATTAAACATGTATAATTAATCTTTTAAGCTGCACTGTTGTTTCATACAGATAAAAAAATATTTTATGAATATTATTATTATATATTATAATGTATTATTACTTTGTATTACCTAGACATTATATATTATATATATTACAATACCTAATATTGTATTAAAACATCAGGTGCTCAATACTTGCATTGTGTGTTTTTCTTTTCACATGTGCTGTCCAATATATTGTATTCATAAAAAAAAATTATATAATATGTGTTGTATGAACATGTTCAGTTTAAATAAAATTCAAATTGTAATTTTTGTGAAACAAATGTAGTCCCGTAGTGGATTGTCTGTACTGTGCAATTTGTTGTATTATATTTTAATTGTGTAATTCTAAAATATATATGACAAGAGTACCTCTAAGACAATAAAAAACAAAAAAATCTCCTTTCAGTTTCTAATTACCAATGAATCTGCATTAATTATATTTTTCATTTTATTTTCTAGCAGTCCAATACATCAAACCGTGTTTTGAAATGAAACTATGAAAGCTTGATGTTTTGTTAGATTTAATGAGGATGTTACCCTTGAACATTAGGTCTATTCAACTTTACTTAAAAATAAATAATCATATTAGTGTGTAATATCTAGACCATTTTATATGACATTTATAATTTTAGTAATGTATAAATACATTTTGAGGTTTTGTCAAAGCATGAAAAGTTAAATGTCTGTGTTATCATAGTCATAACAGATTATACTTCTGTAGAAGAAAAGGCTTGATATAATCCCAACCAAAAATCAATGCAAAGTTCTTTATTTTATGTAAAATGGTATCATAAAGTAACAGGTAATAAGTATTCTATATAGTTCTGTAAAAACTAAAGAAAAAATGTCCTCTCTCCCCCTCTAAAAAAAAATGTTTGGCTACTGCAATGAATGTTGACTAAATTTACTCAAGTTTATTGCCTATATTTGATAATTATTTTAATGGCTAACGGGTAATTACAAACAAAACATATCATTGAGTAGGTGTATACTGTATATTTTATACAATATATACTCATTTTTCAACTTCAATATCTTGTTCGATGGGAAAGTGAATCTAGTCAAATCTAGATCTTGGGGAGGTCAAAATTTAAAACCAGTTGTTTTCAAAAGCGCCATGAAAAACAAAAAAAAATTAAGGAAAAACGGTAATTTGTACTCAAAATCAAGTTTTCGACTAACTCGATTTTGGTTTTTGGTGTAATTCTTAAACAAATGACCGACAATACATCCAATTTTCACTAATTCTTTATATTAGTATTTACATTATAACTTATAACAGTGGCGTATTTACGGGGGAGGGGGGTATGGGGGATAGATCCCCCCTTGACCTTTTTTTGTAAAGTTAAGTTTACTTATTTTCTGTATTTCTCAACATAATACTACTTTTAAGTTTTAAGTAAGTATATCTGTTTTCTAAATGTTCTAGCCGTGGTAATTTGACCGCTTTGATATACCTACTATACGGCATACGCCACTAGTCGTTCGTGGCATAAATATCGGAAAATAAAAACATATACCTCTATGGTGGTATGGTATACTATAGTCCGGGCCACGAGAGTCCATGCGTAAACCACGCATCGATACTGGCGTACCTACATGACGTCTGCCGGCCGAATTTCCTCCCACCATAGTGCCATTCCCACTACTCGGCAATGTGAATACAGCGGCTCATAAAAACATGGCTAATTAATTGCGTTTTTGGGGTGTTATATGATTCTCCATATTGCAGGGATTGAAAACGTTTTTAATTTTTTCGTTTTCGTTTTTGTTTATTGATTTAAAAAATGTCGTTTTTGATTAACGTTTTTAAAAACGTTATTTTCCAATTGTTTCCAAATAAAGTTTTTGATAATATATTTTTTTTTTTATATTATATTCTAATAACTTATAACTTTTAAGTTATAATAGTAACGCGCAATATAGAAATGCACTCAATTGTTGAAAATAAAATTAATTATCATAGATGTAAAAAAAAAAAACAATATTATCAAAAACAATATACCTATATTATATTCTAATAAATTATAACTTTTAACTTTTAAGTTATAATACTAACACGCATTACTTACAGAAATGCACTTAAAAGTTAAAAATTAAAGTTAATTATTCTTAATATTTAAATTTTAGATCAAAATTATAATTTATATAAAAATTAGAAAATTCAAAATTTCTGATATCAAATTAAAATATTTTTAAAGTTAAAGATTAAAAAGTAAAGACAAGTGACTATTTTTTCAAAAAAAATTTTTTCGTGGTATAATTTAATAATGTATAATATTATAATTTATTTTCGTTTTCGTTTTTCAGTTGTTTTTTGTTTTTTTTCGTTTTCATTTTTTGTTTTTTTCCGTTTAATAACGTTTAGGAATGCAAGATTCCTATAATATATTGTTACAATGGCAGTTGAAAAATATGATAAATACATTGTCACACATTTTTTTATTAGCATTTAAAGTTCGAATTTTGACAAAATACGTAAAAATCACGAAAATGTGGAAATTATTTCGAGCTGAAAATTCATAAAAATTTTTTTTTTAAATCTAAGATTTGAATATGTAATACAAGATTCCTCATATGTTTGTTTATCTTTATCAAGAGAAAAATATCCACGGTCGACGGAAAGTCAATTTAAGTTTTAATGAGCGTTCGAAGTTCGAATTTTTACAATATTGGATATTCAATCGATTTCTTATTAGTTATTTTGTGCAATTCAGAAATGAATAACTGTATATTAAAAAAAATAGCAGCTGTAAATACTAGGTACCTATACTATAACTTAATAAGCTTAAAATTTAATTTGTTTTTAGATATATATTTGAGAGTTTATAATTATTACTAATTTGCACCAAAATAAGGGTATGTAATTTGCACCATCGTAAGTATTAGTCAAAAGTAGTGTGTACCTAATTCGCACCAAATTGAGTATCTATATATTCGATCAATCGTCGACTATAGTCTATTTGACTGACAATAATTATTGTTTATAATATTAAGACTTTATCTGTACCACAAAAATACATACTTATAAATTTATTATAGACATAATAATATAATAGCTACAGTGGCGTATTTAGGAATTTTGATAGGGGGGGGGGATGAAATATATAATAATAGGTACACTCAATAAATACGAATATAATATACAATGTTAAAATCCTCTAACTTGTTAAGTTTAGTGTGGATCAAAATGAAATAAGAATTAACACAAATTGTATAGTACCTAATAGCATTTATTATAAATTCATACTAACGACAATCCCGTATTTAATACGATAAACAAAAAAAATAGTTATAATACAAAATCCTGTTTTCTATTTTTTTGGATGCTCAGTTCATCGATAACTTTATCTGGCATGATTATTGTATTGACCGGTGACATGCAAATAAAGCCAATACATTAAGAAGACGCTACACCCGTATATGTGTTGTCTCCGTGACTCCGTCTTACACAAGCACGACATAGCAAATTGGATCTTAGCGTGGGCGATTTTTTTAATATTTTAATTTTCAAGCGAGATATGAGCATTTTTGATATTTTACATACCCTTATTTTTCTCGAAAATGAAAATATCGAAAAATCGCCCACTCTAAGACCCAAATAATGTTCTTACCTAAAAGTTTGATAATAGGTCGATTCACTCTAGTATCAAAACTAACAGCTCACTATTGAGAATAGTGAACGACAATTTCCTATGTCGTGCGTGTGTTAGACAGAAACAACACACGCGGGTGTAGCGTCCTCTTATAAGGGTCCGTATTACAATAGTTAAACTAATGTTAAACCGCGGAATTCAACTGGTAAAATTTAAACTATGATTGTAAAACGGGCCCTAAGTGTCTAAGTCGGTTATAATAAACAAAGTATATAATAATTACTATTTAATTTATAGTTATTATTCAATATTAGATAGGAAAATTGATAAAATATTTACTTCTGTCATACCATTTATCAGGTAAGACTTAATACTTAATAAAAACTTGAAAAATATCGTTCAGGTGTATAGCAGTTGATACAGGCAAAGTATAAAATATTTTCAAGAGTTCATGAATATTTGGATAAACCTCTTTATCACAAACATCTAAAGCATGTAAGATGTAACCCAGAGGTGAATACAATGTTTTCAGTCACTAAAAATAAACCCATGCCCTATGGTAAATCTACAGTAGTACAGTCTTCATGGTAATTTTGTTTTATTTACCGACTACCTATTTATCGGGTTTATTATAAACACTAATGCATGAAAAATAATTCGCAGAGAATTCAAAAATATAGTATATCATAAAGATATATGTTTTTACTTTCCGATATTTATACCACGAACGACTAGTGGCGTATAGTACCTATATCAAAGCGGACAAATTACCACGGCTACAACATTTAGAAAACAGATATAGGTACCTACTTAAAACTTAAAAGTAGTATCATATTGAAAAATACAGAAAATAAGTAAACTTAATTTTACACAAAAAAAAGGTCAAGGGGGGGGGGATGATCTATCCCCCATATCACCCCCGTAAATACGCCACTGAATAGCTAGGTACAACAATCTATGTAAGCTCAGCTTGCTTTGGGAGTGTTAAGTTCTAAACAGAACCTTGGTTTATATAATTTAGAATATAACGATTTATCTACCCGTTTTATAAACAAAAACTAAGCTAAAATAATTATGTTTAAGATTATAGATCAAATTATAAATTTTATACAAATAATTTAATGTCATTGTATTATTGTAATTTAACTATTGTCATAAGGTAGCTTTTAAAATATCTGTCAAAATAACAAACTTTGACAATTATTTTGTTGTTAAAATGTTAAATTTTATAACTAAGGTTATAATTGGTTTCATTGCATACACATATTGCATATGTGCCTGTCAATTGTCATAGTTGCCCTTACTTTATAAGTGTGGTTTTCAAGTCAAAAATAACACCACAGTATTACTTGTTATCATTCTAAACTTTTTCAAAATTTGATAAAATACTGCGGCACATTTTCAATACAACAGATCTGCATTTTGGTAAATTACATTATTATAGAATCAACTTGTCATTAATTTTAGATTCTGAGTGGAACGATGAATGTATTGATTTTACAATGATGTGTGTTTTTTTTTTATTTATTTATTTTTTTTTTATTTTTTTTTGTGTCTGTGTACACGATAAGTAGTCGAAATAATGCTTCGATTTTCAACTTCAGTATCTTGTTCGATTGGAAAGTGAATATCGTTGGTGCATTGGGTAGGTCAAAATGAATGCAGTTTATAACAAAATATTTAACACATCTTTTAAATAATAATTATAACACTTCATAACCTTGATAAATATCACAATATAATATAGCAAACAAAAGATAATACACAGGATACACATAAGGGAACACAGGATAGTTAATATAATAATCATGATAACCGAACATTTTCCTTCAGTCAAAACTTAACCTATATCTCGTCGTCTAGAGGCAGGCTAGCTCATAGCTATTCCGTACCCGGCGTACCCTCAGACGGTACTGTGGTGCACCAGCAACATAAAATCCTACCGACTTTAAGGAGTCTTCTCCATAAAGCCGATAGGATCGCCCTACGTCGACGAACAGCTATTGCTGCTTCTGGCCGGTCAACATTTTCATCTTTCACAATATCGTCATCGGTTTTCCGTGGACAAATCACTGCAAACAAGACTGCAGGTTGGATATCCACCGTTACAACACCTGCAGTCTGTACACAGTCCGTGGACTGCAGCTGTTGTAAATCCTGCAGTACGATATCTGCAGTGACCGACTGCCGGCAACATGTCACACTACCATCGGTTATCGCAACTTTTCGAAAACGCTTTTTTCCGATTAAATCTATTGAGACACGTCCAGGAAAGCGTACAGGTATAACGTAGTTCAGTGATCTGCTCACCGCTGCCGCACGTAAAGCAGTTGACAGTGCTCCTGACAACCTCAGTGTTGCAGCCAACTTCGCCCTAACATAACGTCTTTTCGGTACTTGTAGCTGCAGAACTGGTCGTATTTCAAAGTCTCCAACCTTCAACTTCCTGTCTGCCTTATTAGATTCCGGGGCGTTAATTTTTCTGGGTACCACGATGGAATTCCTGTGCATAGCTGCAAACTGTACAGTATTAGCTACCATTCCTAGAAATTCCAACTGGTCTTTTGTAATCTTAAAGGCATTTTGTGATTCTTTTTGTTGACGATCCATTATTACGTGGAAAATAGTCAACTTTATACAATAACACGCGAACAAGTCAAATGACGATTTATCGGAAGTTAAACTGTTTAGGCAGTCATAATAAATAACATGCAAAATTTGCATGGCAACAAAATATAATAATAAACGGCCAAAACATTAATTTCACAATGACATTTGTAAATAAAAATAAATAATCACCATTGTAAAACTAATTATAGCTTCCTCGCTCCGTTCAGAATCTAAAATAACCTCTGGCAAAACCCTAGTAAACTTGTTAATCAATCATAATCCGTTTTCAAAATTAAAATCTGTCAAACCAAATTCCTCCAGTTTTGTCTAGCTTATTGGTCTAAAAATCGCTTATTTTAAATTGAAAAAAGTTGATCATAATTTAAAATCTTCTTCAATTCCCGCGCGTACGTAAGTTAACACTTTAATAGCCGGCAGCTGCGCAAGATAACAAAACACGTATATTGTGTACAAATTCTAATTTTAGAAAGAGAAAAAATATTCCTCATTACCGCTTAACGGCTAGATAATAATAATATATAATTTATTTAGTATACTAGAAAAAGACTATTCACTTTACCATGGTATATTCGTGTATATCATGTACAAGTATTTCGTTCTTGATTTCATTTAATTAATAATATATTATTAATAAAATCTCAAATTAAATAAAATTACTATAAAATGTGTTAATCGTTGTACTTAAAGAAAACTTTGGATTTTTCGTGTGCGTAAGCGCGGGACCCAAACGAGAAGTCCAAGAAGCGGGGCCTGGGGCCAGGGACGGCCCTGGGCACAGCATTTTTTTATAGGCATTTATAGTTAGAATTTTGACAAAATATACTTAGTAATATGTCAAGTGTCCTCCGTGACGTTATTGGTGTAGGTATATATGCAGATGATTTGGTCCTCATGGATAAATCATGATTTACGATGACTGCATACGATGAACACGATGGACTAAGAACACTTTGCGGCCGTTGGAGGAGGCAACGAAGAAGGTTGGCTTACAAATAAACGAAGGTTAGAATACAACAGAATACAGAATACATGGTGGTGGGGAGAAGAGATAGTACAAGAATATATCCTTCCTTAAGAGTGGGCAACCATGAATTCAATCGAGTCAAACAATTAAAATATTTAGGTTCGGTATTGACTGAAAAAAATGAAATTGAAAAGGAGGTAGCAGCAAGAATCCTGTCGGGAAACAAATGTCTTTATAGTTTATAGACTCACAAAGATACTAGGATCACGGTCCTTGTCGAGAGAAATAAAGTTACAATTATATACTTCACTATTACGCTTATAATTACATACAGAGCAGAAACATAGACATTAAGAAAAACGGGGGAAAATAAATTGATTATTCTAGAGGAAAATCCTAAGAAAGATCTTTGGCCCAGTAAAAGACGAGAAAAGTGAGGGATGGAAAATAAGAAAAAACAAAGAACTAGAGGAATTCTTTCAGAAGCAAAATATATTAAATATAATCCCAGTGGCGTAGCCAGGAGGTGGCTAAGGGGGCTATAGCCTTCCCCCCCATTGAATGTGTTGACCTTAAAATGTTATTAAGATTAAAAAAAGTAAAATACATATTGTATTTGTATACTTACCCCCCCCCCCCCCCCCCAACAATACAAAATTCCTGGCTACGTCACTGGATAATCCAGAGTAGGAAGCTACAGTGGGCGGGTCACGCATGGCGTAGTCAGAACTACTACAAATTAACAAATCACATAAACCTCTTCATTCAAAATATGTCCTCTCTCACATAACCACAAATTCACCGTCGATTAAAAAGAAATTGGTCTAGAGATCTCCTAAAATAGGGGGGAAAAAAATGTCTGACGTTCCGTTAATGAACGGTCTCCTCTTCACGTTATTCATGTTTTATATATTTTTCAATGTTATCCTTATTACTTATTGTTTTTATTGTCAACAGATTGAATAGGTATATTTAAATAAAAAAAAAAAGTTATTTTGTTGTGATTGTATAATATTATTCGTGGGTACTTGAAACTTCTAAAGTATACTACCTAATATATATCTATGATAGTACCTATCATGGTTTGTTGTTGATGTATAACGCGTTACAAGTACCTAATGGATATTGTGATATGATTAATTTGGAATTTATTATAGGTACCTATTATGGGTCAAATTTTTTTTATACCATAGGTAAGTATATAATATTATGTCTATACCTAGACTGACATACCGTCTCCGCTTAGAATCGTTTTTCTTATACAATGATATTTTATCATTAAATTCAAAATCAATACCATCCATTATACAGTGACCCACTTGTAACCTACTGTACAGCAAAGCGACATCCACTTGCCCACCTTTTTTTTTTAAACAACATGTTTAGAAATAATAAAATACGATACAAAATAAATGATAATATCTGATTCATCTTATTTATCATATGAAATACCATACGATTGCCAACCGACCTCGAAGCTTCAATTTATGGCGGAAATTCGCTATCTAGTACCATATAGAAGGCTGATGGTCCCTCATGACTGTCTCGTATTATAATATACATTATATTATTTATTATATATTATATGTACAGAGATTGAGAAACCTATGGTGGTGGTATTTAGATTTTGTGTCTCTAAATGAAGCACATATTCAGTATAAGCCGAGACATGCATGTTTAAATTGTATAACGGATCAGTGGCGTATTTAGGTTTTTGTCATAGGGTTGGGGGGGATATGATTTTATCTAGTAGCCCCGCTTTTAAAGCTAGAAGCCTTGAGTTAGACTCTAGGGCAGTCGGTCATAGTGAATTGTGAATACAGAATGAGTGAATTCATAAAAGCCAATAGGATACATTAATTGTACAAGATTATTAGTTATTTGCGACTTAGCAATTTGCATGACGAAGGTATTTTGAAAGTTGTTTCTTCACCGGAAACGATAAGAAGATAAGACCGTGGTCTTGAACAATACCTGGGTACAATCCATAGATTGGGCTATGGACTCTATGGACTATGGTTCAATCCCGGAACCGGGTATATCAAACAGTAGTCTGTGATAAAATTGTTTTTTTTTTTAAATTTGGCTCCAAATTTCCCAATAAATTCCCTATGGGCAATCATTGAAGGTTTAAGTGAACGCCACACCCGCATTTGTTGTCTTCGTCTTACAAACGCGTAACATAGCAAATTTACGCTCAGCAGTTCACGTTTTATGCCGTTAGCTTAACAATTAGAGTGAATCGACCTATTATGAAACTTGATGGTAAGAACATTATCTGTGTTTGGTTGGAACTTTTTTTACAATAATTCAGTTTTTAAGTGAGTTATGCGTGTATAAGAAATGTAAATTAAAAATGCTCATAACT
>NC_042494.1:147289865-147307775 GCF_005508785.2 Acyrthosiphon pisum
ATTATGATCTGGGTAAGCAAAAATGTATTATATATGTTGTTCATGTAGGTAGGTACTTCATAAGTAATAATTTAGAATGTTCTTTATTATTGAGTAGAAACGGTAAATACCTATATACCAGTCCTACCTACCTATAAGTAATTTTTTTTATGATTATAATTTATAGAATGAGTAATAATGGTTACAATCACAGAAGATTTTGTAACAATGGCAAATATTATCAATCATGAAACCCACAAACGCAAGAAACAAAAAACACCCAAAGGTAGATTTTAATTTTTTACCCATTGATTGTTCCTGAAGGTAGTTGTAATTGTTGGTGCTTGGTTTAATAACGAATATTATTATTTGAATTTCTTCTATATTTTTCTTTTTTAAAATAACGACTATTATTAGATATAAATAGATACCTAATAGTTAATCTGTTCTACAATTAGGCAAACTTATATTAGTGGATTCCGTTTCCTTAGTTTGTTGTTTTAAAATTAAAACAATCATTGCGTTACCTAATTATGTGATTATACAATATTAAATGTTGTCACTCGAGCAATAGAAAATTGTAACACTTTCAATTAATATTTAAGAGAATATTGATTCGAAGGAAGATACAATACAATCATGTTTTGTCTTTTACTTGAAGCTATAAAATATAAAATTCATGTTCAGCAGAATCACTATATGTCTTTATTTTAATTTTAGGGTGAATTGATCTCTTGTCTAATTTAAAGGTTAGAACAATATCTGAATTTTTATAGGCTTTTATTCATACTTAAATTTTAAAACAAATTATAATTAACTTTACATAATAATGCACCTAACTATACTACTAACTGCAAGAATTTATATTAATATTTGAATTATATAAAAAATAATGTTAATTCTATTTTTACTCAAATTGATTTTTTTTTGATGTTGCTAATGCTTCTACTATTATTTCAGAAATTTCAGAAGATGTAGAAGAGGATAATATGTCATTGTAAGTATAAAATTGTTTTAAAAATTCTATTGTTCACAGGCACATATAATTCAAAATTATATACAGTAATGACTAGGGCTCGGAAGGTGTAGGAGTTAAAAAAGGTAAAATATGCATGCAAATATGCACGAAAAAATTGCTAAATATGCATTAAAAATGTTAAATATGCGTATAAAATCAATGAAATTTGCACTTTTTTTAGCTAAAATTTGCAAAATATGCATTTTCAATTTTTTTTAACTCGCAATTGTATACTTCACATTTCTAGCTAGGTCTGCTATAAATTGAGATCATACAGAAGCATATGCGATTCCTACAACTTCCGAGCCCTACAAATAAGTATTTCGGCATACTATAGCGTGATAGACTAAATGCGTGTCACAATATATCACTGTTATTAACTCCGTAATTGACTATGGCGATGACAATAAATACATTCGTTAATAATTTTGAGTTTTATATTCAATATTAGTTGAAATATACAGGTTAAGAAAGAAAAAAAATCAATTTTTTTAGAAAAATATAAAATATGCCCAATATGCATATAAAATCAATGAAATATGCACTTTTTTTAACTCAAATTGGTAAAATATGCAAAATATGCATTTTCAATTTTCAATTTTTTTAACTCGCGATTGTATACTTTGAATTTCTAGCTAGGTCTGCTATAAATTGTGATCATACAGAAAAATATGTAATTCCTATAACTTCCGAGCCCAAGTAATGACATAATGTAAAAAACTATATTTTTTATTTATTGTATAATAATAGACTATGGTATGAACAATTAACTAATCCCTATAAGTCCAGTTGTCAGAAAATAAATAATTAGCAATTTTCTTATTTTGTTTTAATTCAAAAACGAATAACTGTAGATACTTGAAATTACACCATGTGTTTTTCTTATCAATTCCTATACTTGATTAAATATTCAAAATATTTTGACTGTTTTCAAGCAGTTTACAGACATTTTCAGTTTCCAATTCTTTTAGTTTTATTTTCTAAAAATGTCAATAAAATGTTATTTGTTGGGTCAAAAAGCGTTAAAATTTAATACAAGGCTCTTGATAATAGATTATATAGTAGCTGAAAAATATTAAAATAGGTACAGTTTTTTTTGTATAATCTTTTTAAGTTTGATTTTTGACAACATTTATCAAGTTTAAAATGTATAAATGATTTTGTAATTAAAAATGTATAAAAGGTTCAACTTTAATAGCTAAGGATTGAAAATTTAAAACAAGGCTCCTCGTAAATAGGTTCATCATTTTCTTTTATTCTCAATAATATCATCAAATGACAAATATACTTAGTAATATCATAGGCTGACTGACCGCCTTCATTCGTAAAGTTTTTCATATACAATGATATCATATCAATTTTAGACATAAATATTTTTTTACTACTATAAAATACTTGCAACTTGTTAAATGAACAAGTATGAATTTTATAAGAACAATAATACAATATACTCTTAAATTTGAAATATATGCCGAATATTTTGTAATTCAAAAATATGCTCTGATGTGCAAAATAATTTTCTTCTATGTGTTCTGTTATGGACAAGTTGTAAAAGTAAGAGATGCACTAAGTCAATAAATATATGTAAAAACCTCAACATCCTCACTGTATTTATAACTAATAATGACTTGTTAATTGGACTTATTATGTTCTTGAAGATGATTAAATAATTAAACAGTAAAAAGTAAAGTTTCAAATAAATAAGTTTTGTTTTAACACGTTTCAATTAAATCATAATATCATCTTTACGGTATATACTAAAATCTAAAAATTGCCTCTGATGATCAGGTAGTTCATAATTATAAACGAGTTGCAGTTCATGTAGTATCAATTACTGGTTTGTATATTTCACTAGAATATACCTTCCATGTAAATAGATCATTTTTTGTATATATTAAAATAAAACTATAACTAATTATAAAATAAATATAATATAATAATGAAAAAAATTAGTCTTGTAGGGTATATAGCAGTGGCGCAAATAGGGGGGGACTTAGCCCCCTCAAAATCACTCAAAGTACCCTCAAAATATAATAGTATACCATTATTAAAAGTATGTACCTATAAATTATAATTTAAAAAAAAATGTGTTGGGGCTTGAGCCCCCTTAAACATTTTTCTTATTTGCGCCACTGGTATAAAGAAATAATTATTCTATTTTATTAAAATATTGTGGTTTTATTTTAAGTTTAAAAAAAATTTAATATTAAAATCATTGAAAATAATGTGATATTGTTAAACATATTCTTTTTTAGATATTTAGAATTATGTAATACCTAAAATTTCAGAGGATGCCTCACCCTCATATGTTGTCTCTGTCTTACTAGTTATGAGTATATTTTTATAAATTGTTTTTTGTAAATTGTTTGTACATCTTAGAACATTTATAACTCGTTTTAAAAATATAATATAATAAAGAGCCCATGAGTTTGCCTTGATAATACACTTACTTTCAAATTTTATAAGAGGTCAGTTAATTTTAATTTTTAAACTAACGAAGCTGCACGTATTCTGCTGAGCGTACATTTTGCTATGTTATGCACTTGTAAGACGGAGACTACATATGCGGGTGGGGTGTCCTCTTAAAATTATTAGTCTTATATATACTTAGTATTATATTAATTTTTACAAATAATACACAACTGTTACAAATTAAAATTAGTCAATAAATAAAAACAATAATTGTTAATAAGAATAATTTAAATTATAGATATATATGTATATATTACTTGGTCATTGGGAAGCAACTAGCACTAGACCTTTTTAATTTGCAATAAAATACATGGTATCTATGTTGAGAGAAAAGTTTTATATTTTTCAGAGGAAATTTGTATAATTATCAACATTATTGACTTAGGGCGGTTCTTACAATGTCTGGAAAAGTGTCAGTTAACGCTAATCGACTGATAACAGATTTTATTACCAGCAGACATCAACAGTTAAGTGGTTATTAGCTTAAATCGGACATTGTAAGAACGGCCCTTAAGGAGGTAACTAGAATGCAACCATATTTTAATGTCATGTTCATTGTAGATTTAAAAAAAAAAAGAAGAAAAAGAAAGGATATAAAAAAATGGTTTGTTTTGATATTAAAATAACAAAAATTAGAACAGAAATTAGACTATTATGTTTCCTTTAGGTACAAAATGATGAAAATATGGATAATGATATAGTTACATTGAAGGTAGATAAATTGAATAATGAGACCTGTGATGACCATGGCAAGCATTTGTATCAAGACGAAACAATAGACTCTAATTTCAACAAAGGTCTATATTTTTTTTTGGTTGCAATGATGATTATAGTCCATACTTTTAGTCGAATATTATTTAATATATTTGTTTTATTTTTAGATGAATTGAAAAGGATTTCCATTGCTAATGCATCAGAAGGTGACTCGTTGTAAGTACCTATCAATAAAAGTTCAGGTTTCTATGTACAATCATAATTTTATTTCTTGTAAATTTAAAGATAAGTTACATTATTAATTTTGTATCTTATTTTCATTAAACATTTTTTATTGGTGTGTCTCCTCTGATTTTAATCTTGTGGCTGCTCTTAGCACATATAATTTAATTCTCAACAAATTTACAAACATAATATATTAGGCATCTGTATTTTGAAACATCTTTTATACATGATTTTGTATTTCATTGTTTTGCACATTGTAGATTTAAAAAAAAGAAGAAGAAAAAGAAGGGAGATAAAATAATGGTTTGTATTGATATTAAAATAAAAACAATTGATACCTTATACCTAAATGACTGTTATTTTTTCTTTAGGTACAAAATTATGAAAACATGGATAATGATATAGTTACTTTGAAGGTAGATAAATTGTATAATGAGACCTGTGATGACCATGACAAGCAATTGTATCAAAACGTAACAATAGACTCTAATTTCAATAACGGTCCGTTTTTTTTTTTTTACAATGATGTCCATACTTTTAGTCAAATATTATTTAATATATTTGTTTTATTTACAGATGAATTGAAAAGGATTTCCATTGCTAATGCATCAGAAGGTGACTCGTTGTAAGTACCTATCAATAAAAGTTCAGGTTTCTATGTACAATCATAATTTTATTTCTTGTAAATTTAAAGATAAGTTACATTATTAATTTTGTATCTTATTTTCATTAAACATTTTTTATTGGTGTGTCTCCTCTGATTTTAATCTTGTGGCTGCTCTTAGCACATATAATTTAATTCTCAACAAATTTACAAACATAATATATTAGGCATCTGTATTTTGAAACATCTTTTATACATGATTTTGTATTTCATTGTTTTGCACATTGCAGATTTAAAAAAAAGAAGAAAAAGAAGGGAGATAAAATAATGGTTTGTATTGATATTAAAATAAAAAAATGTGTTACCTTATACCTAAAAGACTGTTATGTTTTCTTTAGGTACAAAATGATGAAAATATGGATAGTGATATAGTTACATTGAAGGTAGATAAATTGTATAATGAGACCTGTGATGACCATGACAAGCAATTGTATCAAAACGTAACAATAGACTCTAATTTCAATAAAGGTCTGTTTTTTTTTTTTTTTTTTTGTTGCAATGATGTCCATACTTTTAGTTTAATATTATTTAATATATTTGTTTTATTTTTAGATGAATTGAAAAGGATTTCCATTGCTAATGCTTCAGAAGACGACTCGTTGTAAGTACCTATCAATAAAAGTTCAGGTTTATAATTAATTTTGTATCTTATTTTCATTAAACATTTTTATTGGTGTCTTCTCTGATTTTAATCTTGTGGCTTGTGAGTCTTGTGGCAACAGAAAATTGAGTAAAATTAGTAAATCATTTTTGATTAAAATTCTCATTTGTGTATTCATGTATAATGAATATATATACTTATCTACTTATATATTTTAAATAATAAATTGTATTGCAATGTTAAAAAATTAATTGGTCTATTCTTTTGTAGAGTTAAAGAGTTATTAAAAAATAAAAGGAGAAGTCAGAAAAAAGATATTAAGGTTTGTATTAGCTTTTTAATATTTTATTATTTTTTTTTGTACATTAGAACAATTAGTACCCTGCTATCGCTTCCAATTTGTCAACAAAACTACCCTACGACCGACAAAAATTAAGGTACTTCTAGTGATTTTTGAAAAAAAACTAAACATTTTTGAATTGATAAAGAAATTCATTTTCCAGCGATTATAGTATATATTCAATATTTTTAATTTATTTAATATAAAATAAGGTGAGTAAGTGGATGTCGTTCTGCTGTATAGTAGGTTACAAGTGGGTCACTGTGTAATGGATGGACGGATGGTATTAAATTTGAATTCAATGATATAATATCATTAACGATTCTGAACAGTGATGCCCAGTGATGGTTTGTCAGTGTGGATATTTTATATTATATTTATGTGTTATTAGTTATTACTTATAACTTATTATTAGTACTGTAGCCGGAAAGTTAAATTAATATTATAAAATTACAACAAAATAACTGAAATCGTTATTCTTGGTTATTAATATTAAGATGTAATTTCTTCCAAATTTGAACATAATAATATAACTATAAAAAAAACTGTGTTTTTATATCTTTGATATCTTTTGGTTACAGAATTACCTATTTACGTAGAATCTTGTTTTAAATTTTCAATCCTTAGATATAAAAGTTGAACATCTTATAAATTTTTAACTTCAAAATCATTTTTAAATTTTAAATTTGATAAATGTTGTCAAAAATGGAATTTTAAATGCTCATAAAAAAAATTGGGCCTATGTATTTTTAATATTTTTCAAATGATATTTAAGCAATACATCAGGAGCCTTGTTTTAAATTTTAACGCTTTTTGGCCCAACAAATAAAATTTTATTTATATCTATAGAAAAAAAAAAACTATAAACAAAATTGAAATTTGAAATTTTCCGTAAACACCTGATAACATGTCAAATTAATATGACAATTTTATCAAGTATAGAAAAAAAAACTAAAAAATTGGAAACTGAAAATGTCCGTAAACAGTTCAAAACAACTCAATATATTTTGAAAATGTTATCGTGTATAAAAAATATTTTGAATATTTTATCAATTATAGGATTTGATATAATAAACACATGGTGTAAATTTCAAGTATCTACAGTTATTCGTTTTTGAATTACAACAAAATAAGAAAATTACTAATAATAAATCGAGTGAATATGTTGTAAAAACTTGAAAACTGAAAATGAACGTAAACCGTTCAAAACAAGTCGACATTTTTTAGTGCAAATAAAATGCTAAAATAAACGTTTAGTAAAACTTTCATGTATCTACAGTCATTTGTTTGAAAATTACATTAAAAACTAAAATCGATTTTGTTTAAAACTAATTCTGCGTAAAGTTTTTCCTTTATTTTATTTTCTTTTTCCCTGCGCTTTCGAAAACTATTAGGAATTTTTTACTTTTGACCCCTAAGTACCAACTAGATTCGGTTTGTTATCAGAAAAGATACTGTTGAAGAAAATCTAATCGTTTTTTACTGTCCTAAAAGGTGACAACAGTCACAAAAAAAAATCCCCCCATTGTAAACTCAAGGTACATTCATCGCTCCACAAATTTAAAATTTTATTCCTCAGAGTTTTCTAAAATTGAAAAAGTGCTCCGACCTATGCAAAGTATTTGTTATTTTGTCAATAGTAATTAGTACCAAGGTACAATTAAATCCATTAATAGTTATACATTTATCTATTATTATTATTCGTACTAATTACTTTCAAAACTTTTAAAGAAATATGACTATTTTAAACTGCTACATTAATCTATACATCTTTATTGATTCTGATCAAATTTAATATGGTTATTTACACCTGTCATCCTTTTGGAATAGTAAAAATTTTCAACTTTGTGTTTTGTGGTAAGAAATTTGAATCTTTTAGAACTTTCTGGAGAATATGTAAATTTGAATTTTCTATACTTTGTGCTGTCTATAGATATTTGAAACTCTTTATGATAAACTTACTGCTTATTAATAAAATATACCAAAATAATCTCAATTTCTTTTTATAGCGTTTAAAGTTCACAATTTTAAAAAGGTCTTCTTACTGATTAAAATTCGTAAATTAATTTTTAGTTAAAAATTTATAACTTAACAAGTTTTCCTAACTTTACCTTGTATTGTATTATTCCGTGTACCTATGTAATTTGAGAATATCTAATGTATTTTTTTCATTTAATCTTTGATAGGCGGTAACTCGTAACGAAGTAATGTCACCGAAAAAACAAGAATATTCAAAAAACGATTCCCCTCAATCGGCGGACATGCTGGACGTGGAGACATATTATGATAGTAATAATTATATTGGAGAAGATAGTGGAAAGAAATTAGATCTTTTTGATTTTCGGGATGATCATACGTCTGAATATCAGAATATGACCGACATAGTTACGTATGAAAAATATCCTTTGCAGTGCGACGTTTGCATTAAAACGTTTATCAGAGAATATGATTTATATCTACATAAAAGAACGCACACTAAACCATATTTTTTCAACGTTTGGGGCCAATCATTTTTGAATACAAGAAATTTGATACGACATAAAAGAACACACACTGGAAAGAAATCATATGTTTGCTACGTTTGTGACCGATCATTTTCTAATACAGGAAATTTGACACGACATAAAAGAACACACACTGGGGAGAAACCATATGCTTGCAATGTTTGTGACCAATCATTTTCGCAAAAAGGAAATTTGGTTATACATATAAGAACGCACACTGGGGAGAAACCCTATGTTTGCAACGTTTGTGACCTATCATTTTCGCAAAAAGGAAATTTGGTTATACATAAAATAACGCACACTGGGGAGCAACCATATTCTTGCAACGTTTGTGGAAATTCATTTTCGAGGAAAGAACATCTGGTTAGACATACAAGAACGCACAACGGTGAGAAACCATATGTGTGCAATATTTGTGGAAATTCATTTTCGAGGAAAGAACATCTGGTTATACATGAAAGAACGCACACTGGGGAGAAACCATATGCTTGCGACGTTTGTGACCAATCATTTCCGCAAAAAGGAAGTTTGGTTACACATAAAAGAACGCACACCGGTGAGAAACCATATTCTTGCAAAGTTTGTGGCCGATCATTTTCGCAGCAAGGAAATTTGGTTATACATTTTAGATCGCACACAGTCGAAAAACCATTCGAGTGCAATACTGCAATCAGTATGTGAAAAAAAATGTATAAAAAATTCTAATCTTAAATCTCATACTGAGAGATTACATATGAAATGTTTTTTAATTCGTTACTATTTATACCGTTATGACCTAAAGCTCACGAACAATAAACATCAAATTATAAACCGGAAAAACTAAATTTTTTACGGCATTTTAGAAATCTTATCAAAAAGCTACGGATATTTTCTAATTTGTTATCAAAACCTTTTAATATTGTCTGCAGCTTACGTTAATGGAAGTATTACATCGTCCTCCAATGTTTCATATAAATGAAAACATTATCATATTCAGAAGACTTTTGTACCTATAAGCAGATAGCGAGTATCAGCTACTCTACTAAAATTAGTAAATTGCTTAATGTATACATATTAATTATAAATGAAGATTGACTGATAGTACATTTTTTTTTCAAAATACTAATCATAATAAATAAAAATAAAATTCACTTTTTTAGTTAAGATTTTATTGTTTTAATTTTTCTGCTTGACATAATTTTTTACATTTTTTTACATTTTCGCTTCAATATGCAATCAATTTTGAATTTTGCCAAAATATGCAATAACATTTAAATATGCAGAAATATGCAAAAAAAAAATTTACCATAAGTTTCAAATTGTGATGATTCGTGGAGATAACTGACAAAATTCCAAAAATATTAAAAGGAAAAAATATGCGATTGCATAGAAATCCGGCGCTAGTAATAGTTCAATCAGTGGCGTAATTACGGTGGGGGGATTTGGGTGTCGTATCCCCCCCATGACCTTTTTTTTAAGACTGGTTAGGTGATAAGAGTATTATTTTTTCGTGGATCGACGACGCTCGATGATTATCAGATTATTTTATCTAGATTAAAGACTATCGTCCCATTGAAGTATTGAACAAAAAAAAAATTAATAATGATTCGTACACTTAATCGGAATTTTCATAGTGACTTTCCTGGTTTCGTCGTTATTCGGTAATCGAACATCGGTTATAAGTTACAGTTACAATCAGCAATCCGCATTCGACTTTTATAGTTTTATAATTCATAATTTGATATTGTGATATAGGTACTGATATTAAATTAATCATTCGTGTGGAGTTTTGTTATTTAATTTTAATATTTACTATTTATAAATATATTGCACTGAAAGGTGCTTATAATAAATAATTTTTTTTTTTTTTGGGGGGGGGGCAAAATGTTAAAAAATGTCATCCCCCCCCACCCACAGAAATGACCAAATTACGCCACTGAGTTCAATAGTTGTCAAAAGTGTCAGCTAAAACAAAAGAAAAATAGTAAAAATGAGGAACAACAGCAAATTTTAGTCGAGCTTAGTTTGATGAATAATTTTATTTTTTTGTGTACCTACCTAATTCAAAATCGAGTAACTTGTAGATACTTTAAATTTTTAACAAATATTTATGGTGCTTCTTTCGTGTTAAATTCACGAAAACTTACTTTTTGTTTTTATTGTTCAAAAATTATAAAATGTTAAATTTTTAAATCTAAGACTAGATAATTTAATACATACACAATAAACAATATATTAGGTGCCTTCATACTTTATTTTATCATATGTTAATTTTTTAAATTGTTAAAAGCTATGCTTTAAAATAGATAAATGTATATAATTGCAATTATAGCAATTATACTAGAATTAGTACATGTACTATTGCAGAAGTATAAAGTACCTAGTGTTTAATGTTCAGTATTTATTAATAATACCGTTGTTTACTGTTAAATTAAAATTACCTAGCTTTAAGGGATTCGATACCGTGATTTTCTGTTTTTGTCAAACACGCGTAATTTAGTATACGTGTTTTTTTTCTAAACATACAAATTAATCTAATGAAGCGATAATAATTCTGAAAACAGATTTCAATTTGTCGTCAAGTCTACTTGAAATTAACTTTCCCACATTTTTGATATTATCCCCCAAATTCCTAAAAATGTCATATTAAAAAAGAGTATTTAAAAATTGTTCTAATTCAATTTTCGAAGAAATTTAAATCAAAAAATCAAAAATGTGGGATAGTCGATATCAAGTAGATTTGACGAAAAATTCAAATTTGTTTTTAGAATTCTTATCGCTTCATTAGATCAATAATTGGTATTTTGGCAAAAACACGTCTAAAATACTATGTCGCGCGTGTGTTAAACAAAACAAGATCGAAACGGTACTTATGTCGGTTATAGAATTAGCTTATTAAGTCAATAACAAATAATATAGTTTATAATTTAACAATACGGAAATATTATTACTAATTATTATTAGGCCTACCTATTTACAAAGGAAATGGTTATCAATATTATCATTATCGTCGACGACGACGATCCATATCAGTAAGGGATATCCAAATTCCAAATACATATTATAACTCTGTAGAGAAAAATTCATTGTTGTGGTGCAACTATCACTGAAAAAGAACTAACATGATCAGCATTTTAATTATTAAACGAATCATGATTTTAAAATGCAATAAATAGGTAGTAAATATATATTTGATTACTTATAAGTTATAATAAATTATATCAGAACTAAATAGATTTAGATTATGAGCGGAGCGAATAATATTTGCATATATTTTGTTACAAATTTACAATATAATTTCGTAATATTTATCATATTCAATAAAAATAAAAAGGTGGGCAAGTGGATGTCGCTTTGCTGTACAGTAGGTTACGAGTAGGTGAGTTTATATAATGGATAATATGGTATTAAATTAGAATTCAATGATGTAATAATATCATTGTATATTTGGATATGAAAAATGATTCTGACGGTTTGTCAATGTGGATAATATCTTATAATATATTTATATCGTTATTACTAATTTTTACCATTGATTAAATATAGAGATAGGTAGGTACATATATATTATATTTCAATATTTGTATATTTAATCAATGTAATTATTATTATTATTATTATTAATACGGTAGTCGGTAAGTTGAATTAATATTCTAAAATTACAACAAAATAAATAAAATCGTTATTCTTGGTTATTTAATATGTAATTTCCTCCAAATTTGAACATAAAATAATAATTGTGTTTTATATTTTTGAGATTTTTTGGTTACAGAAAAAATTAAATTTAAATTAAATTTCTACTTATGTAGTCTACTTAGTACTTATGTGGAACGTTGTTGTAAGTTTTCAATCCTTAGCTATAAAAGTTGACAATTTTATATATTTATACTTTTTAAATTATAAATTTGATAAATGTTGTAAAACTTTTTTACCTAACAAATAAACTTTTATTGATATTCATAGAAAAATTCGCTCCACTTAGAATCTAAAAATCAGTTTGTAAAGAATGAGGTTCTAATATATTAAATTATGGTTCCCAACACGCACACTTTTGAAAATTACAACTGTTCGGTGTGATTTACCTACTAATAATATTAAAATATACGAAAATATAATATTATTAGGTAGGTACCTATATTATAATATAATATTATTAGGTAGGTACCTATATTATAATATAATATTATTAGGTATGTAAGTTTTACGTCGCCCCTATTCGAGTGAGTTGTTGGAGATTCAGAAATAGTACTTTGGCTGATCACTCAATTATAAGTAAGTATATTATTTTATTTTATATAATTATATACACTAATACACTATACACAATGACATTTTCAAATTTTTGGCAAAAATTAATTCAACCTACTGACTACTGTTTTACTAATACCTAGTGTAATAAATTACTTTAATATAAATTACATCATAATATACCTATTACCTGCTAACTATTACCAATATATTATATATATTATATAGGTAATAGGTAGCAGGTACCCACTTAATAATATAGTCTGGTAGACGGTCTTCATTAAGACATTTTTTTTTTCGTAGGTATACAATGGTTTTATATCATTGAATTCGAATTTAACACATTCTCTTTACAGTGAACCCACTCGACATCTACTTACTTTACAGAGCCGTGCCCACTTGCCCACCTTTTTTCAATTAATTATTAAATATGATAAAGCAAAAAAAAATTCATAAGATAATTTAATGTAGGTATAGGTATTAATATTTAATATAGGTATTTAGATAGTTAATATTAAAGTAGGTACCTATACGACCCTAACTACTTAAAGTGTTTAGGTAAATATATTTATTATTTATAATACATCTATTATAACTACTTATAAATTATAAGTTATAATTGATCACTATATTTTATCATACAAATATCCAAAACCACCAAAACGCGTCATTGACACTTAGTGTTTTTGTTAGGTTTGGGTCTATAAATTTCAATAAAAAATCTGTAAAATAGAAAGATTAGTATAATTAATTAATTATTTATACCTATTATAGGTATCAATGAGATTTAAACGCACACCTTTCATAGTTTCATACCGAAAATTACGCCTTTTCAGAGATATAATAGCAACTATGATCTGAGATCAACTTATCTTATTTCATGATATAGTGCCTACACCTAAGCCTAACTTTTTAAATAGAAGTAATTAGAAATTATGTTATACTAAAGTTATTATGTTGTGTACGGTGTACCTATAGGTAGATAAGTATACTTGTAGGTACTATAGACACTAGCGTACTGCACTAATACACTATGGTCTCGACTATAATATATGGCTTATATCTACCTGTATATTACCATAATTTAATATTTGTCATTTGAATAATAACATGTTATAGGTATTACTGTATTACCTATAACCTATAACCATACTTGTATAGACTTTAAAAGTTAAAACCATTCTACATTTCTACATAATATATTATGTTTACTCAAGTTTATGACGTGATAAAACATGATAATAATAAATGTAAAATGGTAATTCAGAATTGGGACCTTCAGAAATGCTTATACCTATGTAAATTAAAACCAACTAGGAAAAGTTTTTAAAAATAAAATCATATAGGTACGATATGTATTATACTTATATTATATCGATACTTATACCATTTATTGTAAGGAGAAATATTATTTACAATAATTTCCGGTCGTACAATATTAAGGTAAACAGGTAACAGGTATAATTAATGTATAATACACTTTGCTACTACCTACCTACCTATATTATATTTTTATTGCAAAAATGTTTTTCTCGCTGTGATCGACAAGTACAAACAAATATAAAAAAGGTAGGTAAGTGGATGTCGCTCTGCTGTACAGTATGTTACAAGTGGGTCACTGCAATGGATGATGTTATTTGAATTCAATGATATAATATCATTGTATAAGAAAAACGATTCTGAGGGAATACGGTCAGTCAGCCTATATGATATTACTAAGTATATTTAGATGATATTACTGTGAATAAAGTAATTTATATATTTACCTATTTATGTGGAACCTTGTTTTAAATTTTCAATCTTTAGGTATAAAAGTTGAACATTTTATAAATTTTTAACTACAAAATAATTATTAAATTTTAAATTTGATAAATTTTGTCAAAATTCGAATTTAAATGCTTATAAATAAAAATTGTGACTATGTATTTTCAATATTTTTTAACTGCTACCTATTGTAACAATATATCAGGAGCCTTGCATTAAATGTTCACGCTTTTTTACCCATTAAATAAAATCTTACTGATATTTATAGAAAAAAAAAAAAACTAAAAAAAATGGAAACTGAAAATGTCCGTAAACAGCTCAAAATAAGTCAAAATATTTGGAAAGTGTTATGGTGTATAGAAAATGCAAATATAAACATTCCGTCAAAATTTCATGTACCTACGATCATTTGTTTTAGAGTTGCACCAAAAACCAAAATCGATTTTCTCTAAAACAGATTTTACGTAAAAATTCCCGTTTTCCCTTAATTTTTTAGTTTTTTTTGAAGTTATCCTATTGCCTATTGGTATATACAACTTAAATTAACTTAAGTTAATGGATACATTTCTATATACGCATTACAATATATCATATAGGTACATATTACAAATAGTAGTTAAATTAACCCTAGATCACACGCATTTAAAATATTCACGAGAATACACGCACCCGGTCTTTTTAGTCACACACAGTATGGCGCAAATCATAGTTAACTAACTAGTCACAATAAAAATATAATAACTATCAATTTCGTTTATCGAGCAGCAATTATTAGAAACACAGTTTAAAAATAACCCATGATTGATTTTTTACGATCACGCACACGGTCTTTTTGACCGTATATTAATACGTAATGTCTGGTAATGAACTTTGAATACTTCTATATTACTGACATCAGATCGTAACAGTTAGGAGCTGTATCTAATGTTAGTTTATCATCTAATTAGAAGGTACCCATATTAGGTTAGGTTAATATTTCGTATTTTTGAAGCAATGAACAAAATTCTAAAAGCCCGGTCTTTTTGACCGTGAAGCGTGTGCTCTAGGGTTAAAAGATCATACTAATATGAGTCCTGGTAGTAGGTAGGTACCTATATATATTTAAATTTACAATTTAGTAGAAACAAATATTTATATTTTATATGAAATATTCTAAATCTTCACGTTTGGGCTTACCTATAATATGCAAAGCAGTCTATAGCTATGCAGGGGCGGACTGGCTCCCCCAGAGCGGCCCGGGAATTTTTTCAAGCGGCCCATCACCCATAAACAATTATCTAAGGTATTTTTTTGTGACATCGACGGCGGTGCCGGAACTGTTCCAGCATTATATTGACATATTGTTTAAAGTCTAATCTTATACACTATTACAGTGTAATTATAATGGAAAATATTATTATACTAGCTGATCCCGTGCACTTCGTTTCCCGGCAACCAATAATTATTATTATAATAGCTTCAAAACCTATGGCAACCATTTATAAACAAAAATTTCCATATGAAATATCAAAATCCCTGTTTGAGCACCTCCCGGGGTTGGTCCTCTCCCTTTTTAAATTAGTCTATCCTCTGATCAGAGGTATAATCTATCTATGTATATAAACATATAATCTGATCCCGTTCACTTCGTTGCCCATTAAAATTTCCAACTCTATATGAATAATATGTTTTACAGATCACCATGGCAACCATTTATATACAAAACATTCCATCAGAAATTTCAAAATAATATATAATTGGTTGCCATGGTAACACACACTGACACACATAGGTACATTCATTTTTATATATATAGATTACAATTAATTATAAAAATCAATAAAGTTCATTAAAAATATAACGTCGTTCACGTTCACGTTCTATTTGAAAAAAAACGAGTGACGTTCACTATATTATATGAACGTGAATACGTAAACGTGCGTTCATGAACGACGTTCTTTCCAAACACTGATATCTTCTTATGTAGTTATTTCTAATAATTAAGTAGATACCATAAAATAGGGTGAATAGAAACAAATATAAATTTAAAATTGTGTAACTTTGATGTCCACCCTATGTGCTATCAATAGGTATATTTCTTTTATATTATTAATCGTCAGCCAGTAGGTACAAAATTATATTTTCCTTCTGTGGCGTACAAACACTATACAAAGCTACATAGGTATCATAATTGTTTTTACTTTTTATAGTGTTCAATAAAAAAGTATTGAACATTTACTATTTATAGTGTTTAGTTATCCATCATTTTTAAAAAAACACTTAAGAGTAAAAAATATTTGAAATTTCCGATATAAACTTTGAAGTTTTTCTCTTTTTATTTCTGAAGAACCTCAATATATAATATAACTCGATAGTAATTTATCATGTAAATAAAATTATAATTTATATTATAGTCATAATTAATATACATAAATTATAATTGAATAACATAAATAACAAAAGGTTAAAAGAGTTAAATTATTAATAATCTAAAAATGTTACGTTCGTATGCAAAGCTTTGGTTTTTATCAGCATTTTTATTCAAATATAAAATATTTGGTCTTACAGAAACGTAACAGTATGAATTAAGAAGAATTAAATTAAAAAACGACAAAACATTATTCAGGAAATTAGGAAAATTTATTTGGGAATACAACACACGGTGGGATTCAAAATTAAAATAGCTAATAGGGGATTGGCCACTAAAACTAATAATTCTATTATTTATTTATTAATTTATTATTTTTATTTTATATATTTCAACGCCTGACGGCAATTAACAGAGATAAATACATAAATATTGGTAGGTATTAGATAACATTATTATATGTAAAAAACATTATAAGTATAATATAGCTTATAAGTACTGATAGAACATGAAAATAAAAATATAATTAATGTACATATTATTATTATTATTATTAAGAAAAATAAAACATTGTGTGGTCCGTGTCTAAGATTTATTTTACTTTACACTTTTGACTAAAATTCCAAAAGTCTTGGATCTAAGTTAATTTTAATCATAGTTCTTTGGATAGGGTCATTGCAAAGATAATTTGTTCTATGAGTGCTGATTTCAAACATTTTTTTACTACGGGACCCATTTCTAGGTATATGAAATTTAACCCTTTCGAGTAGACGTCTAGCATCGGTCTTCCCCAAAACTAAATTATTTAAGAATCTTATATCTAGCATATTTCTTCTAATTTCAAGGTTAGATAAGTTTAAAAATTTCGATACTGATGTGTAGTCATGAGGAGGGTGAGTAATTTTTAAAACATACCCAGTGAACGCAAGAAATCGGTGTTGAACCCTTTCAATCCTTTGGATGTCTTCTTGAGTGTAGGGGGACCATAAGACAGAGCCGTATTCTAAAATTGACCGCACCAATGATGTATATAATGTTACTATGCAATTAGCTTG
>NC_042494.1:147310878-147319294 GCF_005508785.2 Acyrthosiphon pisum
AATTGATATAACTATGTGTTCTGAAAAATGTCATTACCTTGCATTTATTGAAGTTTAAGGAAAGTCCAACCAAATTACACCAGTCAACCAGTTTGAATATAGAATCTTGCAGTGCAATACAGTCTTCTGAAGTTTGTATCTTATAAAATATTTTTGCATCATCAGCAAATAGAAGTATTCTGCAGAGTGATATAATCTTTCTATATAGTGTTGATAAAAATATTAAATAATAGCGGTGAGAGGTGTCCACCTTGGGGTACACCAGAGGTAGCCTTAAAATTCTCCGATTTATTATTAAGCAAATCAAAAAATTGAAATCTATCACCGAGGTATGATTGAATCCATGATAATAATTAATAATGGTTTTCCCACACCCAACTTATCCAAAATAAGTATTAATGTTTTATGATTAACTGTGTCAAATTCTTTCGAAAAATCAGTATATATGACATCAACTTGTTGGTGGAGTTCAAATGCATCTGTAGAAGCCGGTAAGCCAATAAGAATAAATTATGAGTTTAAAGATCTATTAAATAGTATAAGCCCCTGCGTGCCTGGGATCTAAAGGGCCTAGGAGTCAAATTCTTCAAAGGGCCTCACAAAAATACTCGTTTACAATTTTTTTCCAGCTTTTGTGTAGCAAGAAAAGCTAAATAGTTATATACAAACAATTATTATAATAACTCTCTCAGTCTCTCATATAACACTTGTGTGAATGGCAAAATTAATATGATACCTATGTTTTTAAACTATGAATTTATTAATTATTAATTTACCTAAGTAAATCTTTACATTTTATAATTTGTTATTAATAATTTTTATTTTTTTATTTAAAAGTCTATGTTGGTTGTTCTATGATTAAAGTTCTTTATTTATGTTTAGGTATTTAAATAAAATAAAATCAATGGCTCTAGGTAATTTAACTATTTGGGGTAAAGTGGTTTATACTTGTCTGGGGTAATGTGGGACCACCCAAATATTCTTAAAATAAAGGAAGAACTTAAGTTGAAGGGTAGATTCAGTATCTATTATGTAAAAATTGGCTTCATTGTCTTTGCACTGAGTTTGGAGAAAAAGATTAGAAAACTATGTTTAAATGTGAATTTTGTTCCTAAAATTATTTTAAGGTTTTATAACATTTAAAAAGTTACAATTTACAATTTTATTTCTTTTAAGTTAATCTATACATTTAAGTGTATTAACGTTTTTTTATAAATAAATTTGTTGTGTTTATAAAATTAAGTAAAATATATGGAATTTTTTCGAATGTCCCCACTTTGCCCCACGTATGTACTTTTTTTACATCCTTTTAAACTTACATAAAAAAAAAAATCAAATTTTTATAAAAAATGTATTATCAATAACCATAACCTATTGCGTGAAAAAAATTTGAAAGGAAAAATTGATTTTTAAGTGTATTACAGGTCTTCAGACATTAGTGTCCTCACTTTGCCCCATGTTCCGTCCCTACCTACAATTAGACCCAGTTGGCTTAACCCGAAGAGGTGCTCAAACAGGTATTTTGAGATTTATGATAGACATTTTTGTTTATAAATGGTTGCTATTGGTTATAGAAGAGATAATTAGTAAAAATTACTATTTTAAATGTCTGTCATTAGTTACTCTGGTAGATGAGGTAAAAGAATCCATCAAATCGTCGAACGCTTATGGTTTCGAATAAAAAAATTATATCTTAAAACAAATATGAGAGGTGAATGTATATTTGTAGCTATTATATAGGTTCTCAAAAACTACTTGATCGATTTTGTGAAAATTTAGAATTGTTCTCGGAGATATCAGGAATGTTTAGAGAGTAGTTTGAAACACGTTCGATTTATGCCAAGTTATACTCTACATAAAAAGTTATATCAACCTAGCTATATACCCAATCCACTACAAATAAATTGTTCACCTTGGTCGATTTAGTTCGCAAATTTATCTGTGAACTGAGATACTTAGGTTCTTAGGTAGGTTCACATAGTGAAACCATATGATCATTTCATGAACTGGATATCCAGATCGTGAATTTTGACGAAAATACATTATATTATGGACATCCATTTCATGACATTACCTATTTTGTGTACTTTGTGTAATTATTGTAAAACAAAATTGTTATGTTATGTAGCAATAAATAATTATATTATATCATAGTATAGTATAGTATAGTAAATTATAGTCAATAAATTATATCATATGTTACATTATTTTATTATTTTATTTTTCATAAATAAACTATATTAAGTGCTATAAAAAAAATCATGAATTTAACTATAATTATAATATTTAAATATTGTTTTATTAACAAAATAAATAATTGATTAACTTAAACATATACCTTAAACTATACCTATACATTTTTTCCTTATCATATATTTTTACATGACGATTGATTATGACATCGACTGTACATTGCATATTATTTTTAAAACAAGCACACCTACTTGATAAAAAAATTTCTCACACTGAAAATTCAACATTTTTATCAACTTGATCAGTAGGTAGTGAGAAATTGAGTTGTTTATTTTTTCATACATTCACTGCTGAACCATCCTTTAAGTAAACCATATTTTGTTCCAAGTTTATGCAATCCTTTTTTTTTTGTTCCGTGATCACACAAATTATGTTTGGGGGATCTGTAGGTCCTCTATCAACTTTTGGTACTCCGAATACAACACATTGTTTTATTTCAAAATCGTCCGTTTTTTTGTTGTTTCCCTGTTAAAAGTAAATTTAAATTAAGATCTAAATAGTAAAAGTACAATATAACTGTATTCTATTATTTATCTTGATCATTTTCTCTGCAGCTATAATTTGACCTTCATGTCCAAGTTCACGTTGAATTTGTCTTTTTTTGCTTGAATCACATAATTGGCAAATAATTTCATTATTTTCAGCAATCTTCGATAGTGGCAAATCCACATCAACTTCACATATGCTGCAGGCAATTGAACGTTTTTTAGTTTCCTTTATCTGAGATATTTGTTCGAGATCTTCTTCTGTTGTTAATTTTTTCAATAGATCAGATGGCAAATTTGATGTACTTAGTCCAATTTTTGGTTCATTTCCAAATAAAGCCTTATAAGGGCTACGTCCAATTGTTCAATGAAATTAATTATTTTTTTGGAATTGAACAAAGTTTAATCCAACGCTCCACTTCTTGGATTTATTATCAGCCATCCATGCTCGTAACATGTGTTCTACAATTACATACAATTATGTATAAGGAGGGTATTTGTATTGAGATAAAAATGCAATATTTTAATGTAATGTAATGTAAATGTTAGCGAGCTTTTTTTTCAGTTTTTTTTTTGGCCGGTCAAAAATTTTGCCCCCCCCCCCCTCTCAAAAACGAAAATGACGCCACTGTTATAAATGATTGCCATGGGTCTTGAAGCTTTTATAATAATAATTATTGGTTGCCGTGAAATCAGTGTATTCATTCAATGCATTTAATTTTTTTGTACGCTGTGTTTTGATATTATATGTATCGCAATTACGTAAATATTGAGCGTATTATACTTTCGAATTAAATAAGATCCTCATCTAGAAAAATACTAGTCGGGACTTTGGAGGCGATTGCATCCTTGCTGCCTTGACCAGGCCTATATACACTGGTATAACCGGTCAAAATATTTACTCCGATTCATACAATATTGTTTTGTGATGTTTTCGTAATATCGCGCTTCGTTATCGTTAAACATTTTCTATATTTTATTAAAATAAAGTTTTTAAAATGTATATTTTATAACGATTTATTATTATGATAATAAATATTTCCAACTAAAGGATAAACAAAAAAATGTATAAATGATTTACAACCCCCTGACAAGTGCCACTGGAGTACATTTTTCACCCAACCCCTGTTCTTAACACATTTAAATAATATTACCCAGTTATTACACATTTATAATACTACAATAATGCCGTGTGCCCGTGTCCCATATACGTAACCACGATAAATATGAGTACGAACGATTTCTATGAACAGTCACAGAAAAAATTCTGTGGAACAGGCTACGAATTACCTCCGATGTGATGAAATAAAATATGTTTTTTCGTATTCGCCGTATTTACGTAGGTAGGACACGCGTAAGTGATAAGTCGTAAGTGAATTATCGTACAACGTTTTATAATATTTTACCAAATTGTTTCTTTTTTTATTACCTACCTAATCGAATGTATACATAGATGCACATGTACAAAGATTCAACTGTAGGTATTTATATTTTGATTAAGTATACTTCGTAGTACATTTTTTTAAATCTATTTTAGGCAATCTAAAATAAAGATGAGTCATACAATGATGCAGTTGAAGCTATTGGGGCCCAATTTTTAATTCACATTTCATTGTTTCGTACAAATGTACAATCAGAATGGATAGACTCGGTTCGACCGTTTTTCCTTGGTTTGTTTTATTTAACCTTGAATAATTTTTAATTTATTCAACCAAGTATATAGTTAACGATTTAAAAAAGATATATAAAATATTAATTTTATTATTATATACGATATCATTTATAATATATTAATATACTAGCTGTCCCACCCGGCGTTGATCGTGCCAAAGATTTGTTTTTTTTTTTTAGAAATACCTATATATTTGTGAAAAAATGTGGATTATGCCATATTTACCTATACTATTTATTATAATAGTCATGTAATAATATATGTAACCAATGTCAATCTTTAAATAAACAAAAAAAAATATTATTTTGTCGTGAGCTGAATAAATAATATTATTGTGTAAGCTCTTCTTAATATATTAGCTATACAGTATACCTATTACTTTAGGTTAGATTAGGCGTAGCTAAGCTGTAAACAGCAAACACCCTCCAGTCTCTATGACTGTTATTGAAAGCGGTCCAATGGTTTTTGACTCTATTACAACTTCGGACAAACCGACATCCATTTTTAGCTGTAAGCCCCGAATTCGTTACTGAAAAAATATAGTGCTATATAGGCGTTCCTTGGTTTTAGTGTACCTCAATTCAAGAGCAAATCGGCGTTCGTGTACCTTGCTTTGTCAAATAATTCGACAGAGATGGACAATTTGCCTCGGATATAGGCATATAACACTTGGTTTAAATCGAAAGTGGTTAAAACAGCTAGAACAGAACAATTTGAAATTTTCACAAAATTGGTTTTTGAGTACCTAGATATACAGTGTGATCACGATAAGTGGAAACACTGAATAACTAAGTGCACTGTGCAGGCTTCATATATTTCAATTCCGCTTTTTTGGCTAACTAATAAACATTATACACATTTTCAAATAATTATACTATTTTTGTGACATTTAATTTTGCGCATGCGCACAATAGTTTTTTTTAAATGGCATGACCTATTTTTAACTACAAATTATTTTTTTTTGTATTTTTTGATGAATTTTAGTGGTTGATTTTCTTTTCTAAGTTAAGAAATGGCCGAGTGATAGTAATCAGATTTTATATTATTTGCATGGGTATAATAGATTAAAAAATACTTAGTTAATATTAATAAATACCTACGTAATGAGCTAGAGGTGAAAATGACAATTATAATTTGAATTTTATTATATATATATATATAATATTATCATCATATTAAATGTTCAAGCATTATATTAAATATTTATTAAGTATTTATAGTAGTCTGTATGCTCTGTATAAATATTACATATTAAGTTTTTTTTATCTATACCTACGTCCTACTTATTCAAATAAATAACAACAACCATACAATTATAATTGTAAATTTATTACGTTTTAGTTTATAATAGCTACCTAAATACGAGTACCTATAATATGATTAGGCAATTAATTATTTATCTAATTAATGATTTGTATAATTATAATTACCTATCTGAGCACTGCTTCAGTGTCTCAAACTAGAATAATTCGTCATTTCATATTGAGTATATTGTTAGGCAATGGCGAGATGAACTTGACATTTTTCTGAGTTTAGTCTAATATTCCACTTACCCATCCGCCCACTTATTGCTTGATAAAGACATTTACTGTTAAATTTTTAAGTAATCGTCGTATTAAATACTAAAATACTTGATAACACAAAATTATGTTACTCATTGGCTATTATCTGCCCACTCGCTATTCCTTAAAAACTCAGAGGCAGCCGCCTCTTGATAGGTATCCCTTTCACCATACCACTGTTGTTGTGTAAATTGCAAGCTATAGTGTTTTACGACACTAAGAACAATGATAAATCAAAAACATAGCTCATAACTAATAAGTTATTGATAGTTTATAATAATTAATGTGAATAGGTCGGGTGGCGCCTAAATTGAGTGAGATAATGTGAATCAATTCATAAAAAAATTTAATGAAAATTCAAAATCAAATATGCTAGTTAATTCGGAAATAAGATCTTCACCGGGTACTTTTCAGTTGGGTAGATTTTTAGATACTTGTTGTTGATCTTAACTACCGTCCAAAACCTTCATTATATCGACGGCTATCTAATTATTATTTTATTGATATTATTACCAATTCCAATCATATTTTGTTCAATTCGTTATTTAATAGGTATTCGGTGTATGGTGTTTAAAATGTATCTCAACTTTTCTGTTGCCTGGAATGAAAATTCTGATTCGCAGCAGTATATTATCAGGTAGACAATCTGACAGGTAGATCGCGGACCCCGTGCTTTTTGTACATAACTTTATAATTTAACTCTAAAGTATCAAAGTTATACCAAATATGTCACTGAACTCCTAAACGGCTGGACTAATTGTGAATGCCGAGTCTGTCGACCAATATTTTCTTCTCGTCCACGAAGACGTGGCATTGTTTACGTAACTTATAATTGAGTATAATACGCTCAATATTTACGTTATTGCGATACATATAATATCAAAACACATCGTACAAAAAAATTAAATGCATTGAATGAATACACTGATTTCACGGCAACCAATAATTTTTATTATAATAGCTTTAAACCCATGGGCAACAATTTATAAGCAAAAATGTCCACCGTAAATCTCTAAATCCCTGTCTGAGCACATCCCCTGGTTGGACCTAGGGGGATAATTTGTGAATCTAAACCATCCGGGGCGTCACCCAAATGCATACAAAAAAATTCATTCAAATCGGTCCAACCGTTTGGGAGGAGTTCAATCACAACACTCGTACAGTAGAATTATATATATATATGAAGATATTATGATTTAATAATATATAACTAAATATTATAATTTAATATGTATCACAATTACGTAATTTTATTATGATTTAATACTAATAATATTTACCTATATAAATTCATATATAAAATAAAAATATTTCAAAAATACCTCTCGATTTACAGGTTTATATTATTATATTTCATATATTATTAAAACGAATTTAAATTATTTGTGCCAAGATAAGTGCGCGATTGAAATACCGGAAACTGTAATATTTATATTAATATGTATATTATACACTATTTGTATTATTAAAAATGTGCCTTCAATACATTCAAAATGAATCACCCACTCACAATAAATCATTTTTAAATAGTGCCTATTCACTAAAACAATCAATATTATTTGAAATTTTTCATAATTTACCACCAGTTTTAGTAAATGACATCGATAGCCGGCTAAAAGTTGGGGTTTAATCGATTCCGCCGTTTTAATATCAATTCCGCCGGAAATTTGTTTATGTTGATTCCGCCGACTATCGATTCCGCCAGATATTTATCTATGTTGATTCCGCCGACTATTTATTAAACAATAATCGATGTATCATATTGTACAGAATTGTTTTTAATTAACAGTACCTATAGGTAGACACGGTAGGTATACTACCATAATACCTAGTAAATGTATTTTTTATTTGAATGACAAGATTTCAAAAAACAATTTAAACATTGCCGTCGACTACGGACAATATAAGGCAATTACGTATTAAAACATATTATATTATGGCGGAAAATAAAATAAAATACAATGTAAAATTTGTTTTTAAAATAATATAACTCAAATAGGTACCTAGCGATTGTTATTTTTACAAATTTAAGTAAAATTGTGATTTTTTATACAATATAAAAATAATAAAATGTACAATTTAAAATTATGACCTATGTGTACCTATTATCTATTTGATATTTAAATAATTATGATATAATTACAGTTATAGAGTGTACTAATTACTAATGAAATAAAACATATTTTATATCATTAAATAACATTAACATACAAGTAAATTTAAGCATTCTACATTTTGTTATTACTAAAATAAATAATTCATAAATATTCAGGAGATTGATAGTCGGCGGAATCAATATATCTAAAAAAGTTCGGCGGAGTCCATACGCAGCGCAATCGATAGATATATCTTACAGGTAAAAAGGTCATTTTGGCGCAGTTGATATATGCCCGAAAATTGAGTTTAAAATGTGTTTTGTTACAACATTTAACTACATAATCTGA